>NC_132783.1:124505483-124808513 GCF_048418805.1 Vulpes vulpes | reverse complement strand
GAGCAGAGATTGCTCATTAGAGGAGTCCCCAGTTGGACAAGAATGGCCGGAACCTTCTACCAGAGTCTTGCTCAGTCTTTGGTGTGTGCCATCCTCAGAACCCTGTGACTTTCTTCTAGAGATTTTTTAATACTAATTTTAGCTTTTGCACGCAGCCTTTGATCCATTTTGAGTTAGCCTTTGTTTATGGTGTGAGGTGAGTTAAGGTTTGAGAGTCTTTATTTTGCATATGGGTATTTGTTTCAGTCCATTTGTTGAAAAATTTATATAGATAGCCATTTGACCTTGCCATTTGCTATGTTGATTGCAACCCTGGCTTCTGTGTTTAAGTACCCTCACCTAGTCTCCTCTGCACCAGAGCCCCATCATTTTCATTGCTGTCAATGAGCCACATTCTCTCACGGCCTCTCCTGCCATCAACTCTGATCTGTAGAGGAGAGCCACTGTGAGCTTCTTTTCTTTTTAAGATTTTATTTATTTATTCTTGAGAGATGCAGGGAGAGAGGCAGAGGCATAGGCAGGGGGAGAAGCAGGCTCCCTGCGGGAATCCTGGTGCAGGACTCCATCCCAGGACCCCGGGATTACGAACTGAGCCAAAAGCAGATGCTCAACCACTGAGCCACCCAGGTGCCCCCACTATGAACTTCTTAATAATGGTGGTGCTCCTCTCATGGAGGTGCTCCTGAGGGCTTTGATGAATGGTGTGCTCTCTGGATCTTCTCATGGCCTAGAATCCTTGAGTGGATTGTCAGGTCTTACATAATATAGCTGTGCCAGTGTACCTGACTCCAACATAAAAAATTCCTTTTCTGTACTATCTGCTATGGTAATTCAGGCGGTTCAGTCTTCTCAGCATGAGCCATCGGTTTCTCCAGGCTACTTACTAGGAGCCATCCCAGCTGCTCCTTGGGCCCTTTCTGGAGCGAATGTTCCTCCTGTAGCCTAAGACTGTCTCCTGACATCAGTTAATACTTGATAAGTCCAGACTTATGGTGCAGCCTCCTTGGTTAAGCATCCTCAAAATTGAGTCACTATATATTATCCATCCTTGTTAATATATGCTGAGTGATTCTTACCTGTCTTTTTGGATATAGTCCCTGTTTCTTAGGACCAGATTGCCTTGGCTGTGTTATTGCTGCAACTTAATCCTATTTATTGGTGACCTGGCATAAGGGGAGGTGAGGGCAGATCCTGAGCAGGGGCTCTTGTTGCTTAGCAGGGCAGGGGGTTCTACAGATTATTCTTACATGGGAAAAGTGATAAATCTTAATAGGTCTGGATCACTTTTGTAGGTTCTCTCTCTTTTTTATTTTATTTTATTTACTTATTCATGAGAGAGAGAGAAGCAGAGGGAGAAGCAGGCTCCATGCAGGGAGCCCGATGTGGGATTTGATCCCGGGACTCCAGGGTCACGCCCTGGGCAGGCGCTAAACTGCTGAGCCACCCATGGATCCCCAGGTTCTCATTTTAAGAGTAGTCTAGAGAGAGAATCTTCACAGGCTTCCACCCAGATGCTCGCTCCCACTTCATGTGTCTGGGCCTCAGGTTTTCCCACCAGGGTCCTAATCTTGGCATAACCTAGTTCAGCTGAGTATTCAATCTCTTTTGAAACCGGGAGACTCTTATTATTAAATCCTGAGTTTGGTCTTTCACTTTTGCTGTTGTCATACTTCAGGGAAAAAGGGAATAAAGGCCTTTTTGTAAACTGCCAAAGAGGCCCTCTGGCCTTTCCATTTTGTTTTCAATTGTTTAACTGTCTTCACCTTGTCATCATCCCTTATAGGAGTCAATGTAATTTTATAACTATCAGCTACTTTCACTGGCCTTGTATGCATTGTCCCTCTTCACCTTTCAGACCCCTGAATCCTTGAGAAGGGACTACCTGTATCATGCACACCACCTAGAATGGGATCTTATTGCCAGCCAGCCAGTAACTTGTCCAGCCCCAGTACCTCATTTTACTGCCTGCTCTCTTGGACTGAATTGTCTACTAGGTGACTTGGATTCTCTGATGAGCACAAGGTGAACCTGAGTTGGGATGCAAAAAGTTTATTGGGGGTTAAGGCTTTGAAAGGAAAAGGGAGACAATAGGATCAGGCAGGGAGTAGGAAGTAGGATTATTATGCAGATCTGACTGGTCTCTCAACTCAATGGGAAACCTGGAGAAAGATGCTGGTTTTGGAGAGATCTCCTATGGTGTATTATATGTGGCAAGGCTCTTTAGATGGTCTTGCTCAGCCATTGGCTGATGGTATTTGAGAAGGGCATGACCTGGTGTAAAAACAGGCAGACAGGAAGCCGTTGACATCCCCTAGGCTGACAGTTAACTGCACTTGTTGGCACTGGATAAAGAGTGCCTTCTTGAAAGGGAGTCTGAGTGGCACATCTCCATGTCTCCAGCAGGATGTGTTGGTGGTCTGGTTTTCTATGGGACACTTTCATCTTGGATTTAAGAAACTAATTCTATTAATCTCCTAATTATAATGACAGTAAAACAGTTTTGTAATAGAAAAGCATACTTATTGATGGGTATTAACAACCTAGCAATATTTAAATAATTGTACAAGTTTAGGTACAACTAGACGCTTTATACCTACACTAAATTTCTGTTTCCTACTTAGATTTCCTACCTGGAATAAAATCGTCTGACTTTCTCCCTCAACTTTGGAACATAGTAAGTCAGGATTCCTGGGTTCATTCATGACTTCTGAAGACCCCCCCAAGTGGATGTTTAACAGTGGTGCTTTTTTTTTTTTTTTTTTTTTTACTTAGCTTTGTTTCTTATTCTTAAATACTAGAGTAATTCTCTTGATTCTCTACAGTACTTTCTTCTTTTCCTTTTCTCTCTGGCTTTGAAGAGAGAAATTACAATTGCTAGGTAATGATTGTGAGGTTTTGATCCTACTCCATGGTAGCTCATCAGGGATCTTCCAGAGGAGAGTGTAGGAAAATGGGGGTTGTCTCTCACTCCAACTAGAAGTCTGCAGGAGACTTCTCCTAACTAGTCATTCTTTCAGCAGACATTCCTGAACACTTTACCTCCCTGGCTACTCCCCCATCTTTCAATTAGGAGCTTATATTTAATGGTAATTCATATTTAAGATATAATTTCTTTAATAGAATGTTAAGGTTTGTCCTTTCATTTTTTAGAAACATACATTTATTTATTTATTTATTCATTCATTCATTCATTCATTCATTCATTCATTTGAGACAGAGAGAGAGAGACAGACAGACAGGTAGAGGGAGAAGCAGGCTCCATGCAGGGAGCCCAACATGGGATTCGACCCTGGGTCTCCAGGATCACACCCTGGGCCGAAGGCGGCGCTAAACCACTGAGCCACCCAGGCTGTCCTTTATTTTATTTTTATTTTTTTTAGATTTTTAAAATTAATTCATTTATTCATGAAAGACACAGAGACAGAGACACAGACAGAGGGAGAAGCAGAACAGAGTTTTAAAGAAATTTATAACCTTTCTGGGAAAAGAAAATATTTAAAAGAAATTCAGCATTTTGATTTTTGGATTTGTTTCATTAAAAATTACGATTTCAGAACCTTTGAATTAACATCCTTGTCAACAGAAAAGCACTGTGCAAAGAAATGGGGAGTGATTCTGAATTTGAGCAGTGCTTAGAAAGAAAAATGAGAAAAAGTATGAGATATAACATTTTGTTTTTGTCTTTGCACATGGATGTTTTCCAAGACAATAAAAATAATGATATATAGCCAAGGTCAGACTTTGATACTAAGCTGAGAATCATAAATATGGACAGGAATTTTGAAATGGGAATTGAAAGTATTAAAGGAATTGGATAGAGCGATCCTGTGTGTGTGAGATCATTTCTGCCTTTGGACCTGCATTTAGAATTTCTTATCAGAGGTTATTTATTATACCATTGGGTTTTGTCAGGGCATCTACTATATCCTTTTGATTGACACTCATGTCAAAACAATTATTGCCCCAGTTTTAAGTTGCTTTTAAGATTATTGGAAACAAAATTGGTTCTATTTTATACAACTCAACTAAAAAAGGTGATGTGTATATTCTTGTCTCATAGCTAAGGAAAATAAAAAACAGATTAAGGTACTATCCCAAAGAATTTATAGGAAAATTAGAATTAATAATCATAATTCCCCAGTTTCTATTTTTTCCAGATAACACACTGCATTTTAAAGCTCTTTTTTTTTTTTTATTTTAAAGAGTTTATTCATGAGAGACACAGAGAGAGCGAGAGGCAGAGACATAGGCAGAGGGAGATGCAGGTTCCCTACGGAGAGCCCGATGTGGGACTCAATCCCAGGACCTCAGGATCGTGACCTGAGCCAAAGGCAGACACTCAACTACTGAGCCACCCAGGCATCCCTCATTATATTTGCATTATTTTCTTTCTAATTCTTGTTCAACAACTTCTATTGCAACTGTGTTTTTTAAATTAATATTTTATTTTTAAAGATTTTGTTTATTTGAGATGGAGTGTGTGCTGGAGAGAGTGTGGGGGTGGGCTTTGGACAGTGGGAGGTGGAGGGGTGGGGGTACAGAGGCAGAAGGGGAAGGAGAGGGACAAACAGACACTACACTAAGTGCAGAGCTCCAGGCAGGATTAAATCTCAGGACCCTGAGATCCTGACCTGAGCCTAAATCAATAGTCAGCCACCTAACCAACTGAGCCCCTACTCAATGTAATTTTAAGTATAAGATGGAAGTTATTAACTAGCGGTGGCTTGCTAGAGAGTACACATTTAACTTATGTTTAATAAAAGCCTCTATTTGACCTATTTAGAATTCATGTAAAAATCACAGTGCTATAAAAATTCTTTTTTTTTTTGCTATAAAAATTCTAAGTCTAATTCTTACCTTAACTCTAGCCTTAAAATAATCCTTAATGTATTGAAAATGTATTTTAATTGCATAAATATTGACCATTAGATTGATAAAACATGATTTACTTTTCCTACACTTAGAATGATCTAAATTATGGAATTCTATCTACTAGACCTTAGAAAAGGGGAAAGCTATGAGAGATTTTGGGGAATTCACAGTTTTCATTGTTACCAGAGTTTTCTATTTATCAAGGCAAACTGTCATGCTCTTCTTAGTATCTAAACAATCACTTTCATGTTGAATTTCTTTCTTTTTTTAAATAATTATTTATTTATTTTAGAGCAAGAGAGCATGCATGAGCATGGGGGTTTGGATGGGGGTAGAAGGAGAAAGAGTCCCAAGCAGACTCTGTGCTGAGTGTGGAGTCTGATGTCGGGATTGATCCCATAGCCCTGAGATTACGACCTGAGCCAAAATCAAAAGTCAGATGCTCAACTGGACTCTACCACCCAGGTGCCCCAATAGTGGATTTCTTAAAGCAGTTTTGACTGGTGTTTTCTGAAGTTTTTGTGAGAATACATAATCTCTTAGGATTTGAAGAAAAGTAAGCAAGCATTTGTCATTGCAACCGTCTTTTCAGAAGGATAATATATATTGTGGTAACTTTTATTTTCTAAAGAGCCCTCGATTACTATTTGATAAATGAATGGATTGTTAGTAGTCAATTTCTCCATATTTTTCTGCAATTTATGGACAAAATACAGATAACTCCTTTATAAACACCTCTGCCCTATAGATACAAGTTGAGTTGTGTTAATTTTCTGTTTTATTAAAAGGAAATGCAGTGTATTGATCAGGGTAATGGAAACTTCTTTTTGTTAGTACTTTTTCTGTTTTGCTTTTCTTGTTAGGGTCTATGAGGCACTTCATAAGTTGTTAGCTTGTCAGTAAACTAAAGACTGAGGAGATGTATATCATCTTTGAGGTTATGTCTAAAGTTTTACATGAATGATAAGAGAATTTCTGATGCCTAATTTATAGCTGAACCTTGATGAATCACAAAAGTCCTAGCTTTTTCACCCGTGGTGGCTAAGAGCTTCCTTAATTATATGTGTGATAGTTATATCTGGGCCTACTGAGTTTCTAGGAGAAATGGTACAATGTATAAGAGAATGGAAGAAGGGAGTTTAATATGTATTTATTTAAACCATTCTATAATTTGGAGATGAAGCCTATTTAAGTGTAAACCATCTTCAAAGAACCATGTTTTTTAAAGTCTGTTTCCCCACTGAGTATTTCTTAATAAATAAGACTATCAGAAACAAATTTAAATGTCTCTGTGGTGATGCTATTGCAAGGAGGCTTTTAATGACTAAAGTGTTTTTTTTTTTTTCTTAAGAAACCATCTTGTTTTTCAATAAAACACAAATGTGGTTTTTGCACAAATTATCACTATCCAGTAAAACACAAGTATGATTCAACTTTATGTATTTGTGAAGTGGTAATTGATAAACTTTTACTCTGATCTCAGACATACAGTAAACAGAAAAGAAAGATTTTATAAGACCCTGTAATAAACAGAATTTTAAATGTGCTGAGTTTCAGAAAGGTGAAAATCCCTTAGGTTAGGAATATGTGTGATATGTTTAAATTAAAATCTTAAGGGATACCTGGGTGGTTCAGTCTGTTAAGCATCTGCCTTCAGCTCAGGTCATGATCCCAGGGTCCTGGGTTCAAGCTCTGCATCGGGTTCCCTGCTCAGCGGGAGTGTGCTCCTCCTTCTGCCACTCCCCCTGCTTGTTTTCTCTCTCTTCCTCTCTCCCCTCTGTCAAATAAATAAAATAAAATAAAATATAAATAAATAAATAAATAAATAAATAAATAAATAAATAATAAATAAAATTTATGGGTCTGCCTTCAGCTCAGGGCATGATCCCAGTCCTAGATCGAGTCTCATTTTGGGCTCCTTCCATGGAGCCTACTTCTCCCTCTGCCTGTGTCTCTGCCTCTCTCTCTGTGTCTCTGATGAGTAAATAAATAAAATCTTAAAAAATCATGAAGTACTTATTAACTATTAATATTTTTACTTAATGACATTTACTACTATATAGATTTTGCTGTCTTAGGTGCCAGTGTGTTTATTAAATCTAACTTGAACCATAACAAATACAAAACACTTTGGATTTATCTTAACTTCTCATATCATGTAAGATGTCTCATAAAGTAGATTATATTTTGTGATTTATAAGTTCTTTCTCCTTAATATAAAATTGATTGTATAATTCAATTTACATGAAACATGTTGCATTCATTCAAAAACATTTTCTAATCTCTTTTTCTGCTTAGTAAGATCTCTGTAAATATTTATGAGTTTGCCCTTTAAAACAAAACAAAAAAGAACTTTTAAAATTCAAAGCAAAACACAACAAAAGAAACAAATTAGGAAAGTATTTTTTTTCTTGGCAAGAGATCTTTTTGTGAATATTTGGCTTGGGATACTATTGAAAGTTGCGACATTTTATTCTTCTGGGGCGAGGGCTTCCCTCTCACTCCCTTCACAGTAATTCTGGGCGCTGGTTGTTTTCTATTTTAATGCAATGGTGACAGTACATCTTTATGTTGACCAGTTATTGACAGAAAACATCTTTTAAGTGAACTGTGACAGTTGTGCCTGCAAATCTGTGTCTGTTCTGTACCTTTTATCTACCACGGCAGTCTCTTTGGCACTATCTCTCAAATTTCTTATTTGCTCTTAACATTGTCCCGCTTCCAAAGTATTACTGTAGTTCTTGTTAACTGTTACCCTCTTGGGAGGTGTGTTTCTTCCATCAAATGCTGGAAGACAGAGGAATTTATACCTACCATTCACTTACCCTTTCAACTCCTAAGATCCTAATTCTTACCCAACTGGATATTCCCAATGTCTTTTTATACATGGCCCTGCAACATGCTTTCCCCTTTTGGAAACATTAGAGTAATCAATGTCTCTGCTGAACCGGTGTGTTAGCTTTGTATTGCATTGAGTCAAGAAAGTATTTGGAATTTTAATGACCTGTTTAGTCATGTTGACCTTTTGAAGGCATGGGTACAAGGTGCTTGCTCAGTACAGGGTGCTTGCTCAGGGGTAAAGGGGTTTACTGAAGAGGAAAAATCATGTGAAACATTTTTGATTTTTACATTGTGCTCATGTGGGTTATCATGAAAGACTAGAAACCATAAGTCAGGTTGTTGACTAACACGAGACCTATTCATTTAGAGTGGGGAACCTCAAATTATGATATCTTAGAAGTAGTATATAGGCATTTATTGTTTATGAAAGATTTTTAACTTCATGAAGAAATTGCCCTGCTAATGAAGTTATGAAGCATTAAAATAACTTTAGGAAAAAGAGTGAGCATAGAAGGGATTTTCACCTTTCTGAAACTCAGCACATACAAAAGTAGGCTAGAAAAATTCTTTTAGACATTTGCCATATTTTTACCTATTGCTAATAATATATAGTAAATGAAGGATGCCTGGGTGGCTCAGTTGGTTAAACATCTGCCTTTGGCTCAGGTCATGGTCCCCAAGGGCCTGAGACTGAGCTTCACATTGGGTTCCCTCTGCCTACTGCTCTCCTTGCTTGTGCTCTCTCTCTCTCTCTCTCTCTCTCTCTCCTCAAATAAAAAAGTACTTTAAAAAATTACTGTAACCATTTTGAATAGTCTCAACTCACTGGGATATAAATGTGGATTTTTTTTCCCCACTGTTACTATGCTGGTCCCCACTGACTCAGACTCTCCCGACTCTGGCATTATATGATATGTGGTACGCTCTTCTGATGACATCCCCGTTTGATTCCATGAAGTTTCACTTTCAGGGCCTGAAACATTACAGACTTATTCCTCTCTCCTGTGCTTCAAAGCTTCCTCCTCCTCCCACTCTGTCCTGCATTCGCCAAGCTATTGGCTTGGAGTGTGTCTGCTTATCTTTCTCAATCTCTACCTTTGCTCCCATTTCCTCCCCTGTCTCTACCTCTGGTGTCTGGGGTGGGAGGAAAAGGACAGTTTCCCCTTGCAGGATTTTGCATGGTGATATTTTATTTTCCTTGGTGGGCTATTGCTTTTAGGATTTTCTATCATGTTGTTGGTGACTTGGTAGGAATGGATGGTGGTACCCTTAGCCCCATTAATAAGAAACTTCAGTCTTGAGGGGCTTTATAGACTTCAGGATCTTTAGTCATATCTTCCCACTAACTCCCCAGCTAATAGTCCTGATTTGGGGACCTCTTTCTTCACCTTCAAAATAGCCTGTTGAACTTCAAAACTTCACAATCTGATTTACCTCTAGGGCCTCAAGGCTGGGATACAGGCACATGCCAGCTATTTGTGGCCTGTCAGCATTGGAGGAAGTAGTAACTTTTTTTCTTACAATGTGCTCCATATGCTATAATGCTTGCATTATTTAACTTGGAAAAGCTATCAGTTAGTGTTTCATCCCTATAGTACTCTAAGATCAGGTAGGCACTAGAGAAGAGAGGATGACTTCATATTAAAAATTAATCACTTTAGAGCAGCCCGGATGGCTCAGCGGTTTAGCGCCACCTTCGGCCCAGGGCGTGATCCTAAAGACCTGGGATCAAGTCCCGCATCGGGCTCCCTGCATGGAGCCTGCTTCTCCCTCTGCTGTGTATCTGCCTCTCTCTCTCTCTCTCTGTTTGTGTGTCTCTCATGAATAAATAAATAAAATCTTTTTTAAAAAGTCACTTTTAAAAAAGTACAGGAAAGACAGTTAAGGTTTCATTCCAATGTATTCCCTTACTTCCTTCTTCCAGCCTTTCTCTGAACTGATTGTATTTATTTCTAGTTGAGCACTGCTTCCCAGAACTTGTTCTTTTTTTTTTTAATAAATTAATTTTTTTATTGGTGTTCAATTTACCAACATACAGAATAACACCCAGTGCTCATCCCGTCAAGTGTCCCCCTCAGTGCCCGTCACCCATTCACCCCCAACCCCCGCCCTCCTCCCCTTCCACCACCCCTAGTTCATTTCCCAGAGTTAGGAGTCTTTATGTTCTGTCTCCCTTTCTGATATTTCCCACACATTTCTTCTCCCTTCCCTTATATTCCCTTTCACTATTATTTATATTCCCCAAATGAAGGAGAACATACACTGTTTGTCCTTCTCCGATTGACTTACTTCACTCAGCATAATACCCTCCAGTTCCATCCATGATGAAGCAAATGGTGGGTATTTGTCATTTCTAATGGCTGAGGAATATTCCATTGTATACATAAACCACATCTTCTTTATCCATTCATCTTTCAATGGACACCGAAGCTCCTTCCACAGTTTGGCTATTGTGGACATTGCTGCTAGAAACATCGGGGTGCAGGTGTCCCGGCGTTTCATTGCATCTGAATCTTTGGGGTAAATCCCCAACAGTGCAATTGCTGGGTCGTCGGGCAGGTCTATTTTTAACTCTTTGAGGAACCTCCACACAGTTTTCCAGAGTGGCTGCACCAGGTCACATTCCCACCCACAGTGTAAGAGGGTTCCCCTTTCTCCACATTCTCTCCAACATTTGTGGTTTCCTGCCTTGTTAATTTTCCCCATTCTCTCTGGTGTGAGGTGGTATCTCATTGTGGTTTTGATTTGTATTTCCCTGATGGCAAGTGATGCAGAGCATTTTCCCATGTGCATGTTGGCCATGTCTATGTCTTCCTCTGTGAGATTTCTCTTCATGTCTTTTGCCCATTTCATGATTGGATTGTTTGTTTCTTTGGTGTTGAGTTTAAGAAGTTCTTTATAGATTTTGGAAACTAGCCCTTTATCTGATAGGTCATTTGCAAACATCTTCTCCCATTCTGTAGGTTGTCTTTTAGTTTTGCTGACTGTATCCTTTGCTGTGCAAAAGCTTCTTATCTTGATGAAGTCCCAATAGTTCATTTTTGCTTTTGTTTCTTTTGCCTTCGTGGATGTATCTTGCAAGAAGTTACTGTAGTTGAGTTCAAAAATGGTGTTGCCTGTGTTCTCCTCTAGGATTTGGATGGAATCTTGTCTCACATTTAGATCTTTCATCCATTTTGAGTTTATCTTTGTGTATGGTGCAAGTAGTGTCTAGTTTCATTCTTCTGCATGTGGATGTCCAATTTCCCCAGCACATTTACTGAAGAGACTGTCTTTCTTCCAATGGATAGTCTTTCCTCCTTTATCGAATATTAGTTGACCATAAAGTTTAGGGTCCACTTCTGGGTTCTCTGTTTTGTTCCATTGATCTATGTGTCTGTTTTTGTGCCAGTACCACACTGTCTTGATGACCACAGCTTTGTAGTACAACCTGAAATCTGGCATTCTGATGCCCCCAGATATGGTTTTCTTATTTAAAATTCCCCTGGCTATTCAGGGTCTTTTCTGATTCCACACAAATCTTAAAATAATTTGTTATAACTCTCTGAAAAAAGTCCATGGTATTTTGATAGGGATTGCATTAAACGTGTAAATTGCCCTGGGTAACATTGACATTTTCACAATATTAATTCTGCCAATCCATGAGCATGGAATATTTTTCCATCTCTTTGTGTCTTCCTCAATTTCTTTCAGAAGTGTTCTATAGTTTTTAGGGTATAGATCCTTTACCTCTTTGGTTAGGTTTATTCCTAGGTATCTTATGCTTTTGGGTGCAATTGTAAATGGGATTGACTCCTTGATTTCTCTTTCTTCAGTCTCATTGTTAGTGTATAGAAATGCCATTGATTTCTGGGCATTGATTTTGTATCCTACCACACTACCAAATTGCTGTATGAGTTCTAGCAATCTTGGAGTGGAGACTTTTGGGTTTTCTATGTAGAGTATCATGTCATCGGTGAAGAGGGAGAGTTTGACTTCTTCTTTGCCAATTTGAATGCCTTTAATGTCTTTTTCTTGTCTGATTGCTGAGGCGAGGACTTCCAGTACTATGTTGAAGAGCAGTGGTGAGAGTGGACATCCCTGTTGTGTTCCTGATCTTAGGGGAAAGTCTCCCAGTGCTTCCCCATTGAGAATGATATTTGCTGTGGGCTTTTCGTAGATGGCTTTTAAGATGACGAGGAATGTTCCCTCTATCCCAACACTCTGAAGAGTTTTGATCAGGAATGGATGCTGTATTTTGTCAAATGCTTTCTCTGCATCTATTTTTTTTTTTTTTTTTAGAATGCTGTTTTTTTTTTTTTAATTAATTTTTATTGGTGTTCAATTTACCAACATACAGAAAAACACCCAGTGCTCATCCCGTCAAGTGTCCACCTCAGTGCCCGTCACCCATTCCCCTCCAACACCCGCCCTCCTCCCCCCTTCCACCACCCCTAGTTCGTTTCCCCGAGTTAGGAGTCTTTATGTTCTGTCTCCCTTCCTGATATTTCCCAACATTTCTTCTCCCTTCCTTTATATTCCCTTTCACTATTATTTATATTCCCCAAATGAATGAGAACATACACTGCTTGTCCTTCTCCGATTGACTTATTTCACTCAGCATAATACCCTCCAGTTCCATCCACGTTGAAGCAAATGGTGGGTATTTGTCGTTTCTAATCGCTGAGTAATATTCCATTGTATACATAAACCACATCTTCTTTATCCATTCATCTTTCGATGGACACCGAGGCTCCTTCCACAGTTTGGCTATTGTGGCCATTGCTGATAGAAACATCGGGGTGCAGGTGTCCCGACGTTTCGTTGCATCTGAATCTTTGGGGTAAATCCCCAACAGTGCAATTGCTGGGTCGTAGGGCAGGTCTATTTTTAACTCTTTGAGGAACCTCCACACAGTTTTCCAGAGTGGCTGCACCAGTTCACATTCCCACCAACAGTGTAAGAGGGTTCCCTTTTCTCCGCATCCTCTCCAACATTTGTTGTTTCCTGCCTTGTTAATTTTCCCCATTCTCACTGGTGTGAGGTGGTATCTCATTGTGGTTTTGATTTGTATTTCCCTGATGGCAAGTGATGCAGAGCATTTTCTCATGTGCATGTTGGCCATGTCCATGTCTTCCTCTGTGAGATTTCTCTTCATGTCTTTTGCCCATTTCATGATTGGATTGTTTGTTTCTTTGGTGTTGAGTTTAATAAGTTCTTTATAGATTTTGGAAACTAGCCCTTTATCTGATATGTCGTTTGCAAATATCCTCTCCCATTCTGTAGGTTGTCTTTTAGTTTTGTTGACTGTATCCTTTGCTGTGCAAAAGCTTCTTATCTTGATGAAGTCCCAATAGTTCATTTTTGCTTTTGTTTCTTTTGCCTTTGTGGATGTATCTTGCAAGAAGTTACTGTGGCCGAGTTCAAAAAGGGTGTTGCCTGTGTTCTCCTCTAGGATTTTGATGGACTCTTGTCTCACATTTAGATCTCTCATCCATTTTGAGTTTATCTTTGTGTATGGTGAAAGAGAGTGGTCCAGTTTCATTCTTCTGCATGTGGCTGTCCAATTTTCCCAACACCATTTATTGAAGAGACTGTCTTTCTTCCAATGGATAGTCTTTCCTCCTTTATCGAATATTAGATGACCATACATTTCAGGGTCCACTTCTGGGTTCTCTATTCTGTTCCATTGATCTATGTGTCTATTTTTGTGCCAGTACCACACTGTCTTGATGACCACAGCTTTGTAGTACAACCTGAAATCTGGCATTGTGATGCCCCCAGCTATGGTTTTCTTTTTTAAAATTCCCCTGGCTATTCGGGGTCTTTTCTGATTCCACACAAATCTTAAAATAATTTGTTCTAACTCTCTGAAGAAAGTCCATGGTATTTTGATAGGGATTGCATTAAACGTGTAAATTGCCCTGGGTAACATTGACATTTTCACAATATTAATTCTGCCAATCCATGAGCATGGAATATTTTTCCATCTCTTTGTGTCTTCCTCAATTTCTTTCAGAAGTGTTCTATAGTTTTTAGGGTATAGATCCTTCACCTCCTTGGTAAGGTTTATTCCTAGGTATCTTATGCTTTTGGGTGCAATTGTAAATGGGATTGACTCCTTAATTTCTCTTTCTTCAGTCTCATTGTTAGTGTATAGAAATGCCATTGATTTCTGGGCATTGATTTTGTATCCTGCCACGCTACCAAATTGCTGTATGAGTTCTAGCAATCTTGGGGTGGAGGCTTTTGGGTTTTCTATGTAGAGTATCATGTCATCGGCGAAGAGGGAGAGTTTGACTTCTTCTTTGCCAATTTGAATGCCTTTAATGTCTTTTTGTTGTCTGATTGCTGAGGCGAGGACTTCCAGAACTATGTTGAACAGCAGTGGTGAGAGTGGACATCCCTGTCTTGTTCCTGATCTTAGGGGAAAGGCTCCCAGTGCTTCCCCATTGAGAATGATATTTGCTGTGGGCTTTTCGTAAATGGCTTTTAAGATGTCGAGGAAAGTTCCCTCTATCCCAACACTCTGAAGTGTTTTGATCAGGAATGGATGCTGTATTTTGTCAAATGCTTTCTCTGCATCCAATGAGAGGATCATATGGTTCTTGGTTTTTCTCTTGCTGATATGATGAATCACATTGATGGTTTTACGAGTGTTGAACCAGCCTTGTATCCTGGGGATAAATCCTACTTGGTCATGGTGAATAATTTTCGTAATGTGTTGTTGGATCCTATTGCCTAGTATCTTGTTGAGAATTTTGCAACCATGTTCATCAGGGATATTGGTCTGTAATTCTCCTTTTTGGTGGGGTCTTTGCCTGGTTTTGGAATAAAGGTGAAGCTGGCCTCATAGAATGAATTTGGAAGTACTCCATCTCTTTCTATCTTTCCAAACAGCTTTAGTAGAATAGGTATGGTTTCTTCTTTAAACGTTTGATAGAATTCCCCTGGGAAGCCATCTGGCCCTGGACTCTTGTGTCTTGGGAGGTTTTTGATGACTGCTTCAATTTCCTCCCTGGTTATTGGCCTGTTCAGGTTTTCTATTTCTTCCTGCTCCAGTTTTGGTAGTTTGTGGCTTTCCAGGAATGGGTCCATTTCTTCTAGATTGCCTAATTTATTGGCGTATAGCTGTTCATAATATGTTTTTAAAATCGTTTGTATTTCCTTGGTGTTGGTAGTGATCTCTCCTTTCTCATTCATGATTTTATTAATTTGAGTCTTCTCTCTCATCTTTTTAATAAGGTTGGCTAATGGTTTATCTATCTTATTAATTCTTTCAAAGAACCAACTCTTGGTTCTGTTGATCTGTTCCACAGTTCTGGTCTCGATTTTGTTGAGTTCTGCTCGAATCTTTATTAACTCTCTTCTTCTGCTGGGTGTAGGATCTATTTGCTGTTTTTTTCTGTAGATTCTCTATGTGTAAGGTTAGCTTTTGTATTTGAGTTCTTTCCAGTTTTTGAATGGATGCTTGTATTGCGATGTATTTCCCCCTCAGGACTGCTTTTGCTGCATCCCAAAGATTTTGAACAGTTGTATCTTCATTCTCATTAGTTTCCATGAATCTTTTTAATTCTTCCCTAATTTCCTGGTTGACCCTTTTATCTTTTAGCAGGATGGTCCTTATCCTCCACGTGTTTGAGGTCCTTCCAAACTTCTTGTTGTGATTTAGTTCTAATTTCAAGGCATTATGGTCTGGGAATATGCAGGGGACAATCCCAATATTTTGGTATCGCTTCAGACCCGATTTGTGACCCAGTATGTGGTCTATTCTGGAGAAAGTTCCATGTGCACTTGAGAAGAATGTGTATTCAGTTGAGTTTGGATGTAAAGTTCTGTAGATATCTGTGAAATCCATCCGGTCCAGTGTATCATTTAAAGCTCTCGTTTCTTTGGAGATGTTGTGCTTAGAAGACCTATCCAGGGTAGAAAGAGCTAGATTGAAGTCACCAAGTATAAGTGTATTATTATCTAAGTATTTCTTCAGTTTGGTTATTAATTGGTTTAAATATTTGGCAGCTCCCACATTCGGGGCATATATATTGAGGATTGCTAAGTCCTCTTGTTGGATAGATCCTTTGAGTATGAGATAGTGTCCCTCTTCATCTCTCACTATAGTCTTCGGGGTAAATTTTAGTTTATCTGATATAAGGATGGCTACCCCTGCTTTCTTTTGAGGACCATTTGAATGGTAAATGGTTCTCCAACTTTTATTTTCAGGTTGTAGGTGTCCTTCTGTCTAAAATGAGTCTCTTGTAGACAGCAAATAGATGGGTCCTGCTTTTTTATCCAGTCTGAAACCCTGCACCTTTTGATGGGGTAATTAAGCCCGTTCACGTTCAGAGTTACTATTGACAGATATGAGTTTAGTGTCATCATGATATCTATTCAGTGTTTGTTTTTGTGGATTGTTCCACTGAACTTCTTCTTAAAGGGGAATTTTGAGAGTCCCCCTTAAAATTTCTTGCAGAGATGGTTTGGAGGTCACATATTCTTTCAGTTCCTGCCTGTCTTGGAAGCTCTTTATCTCTCCTTCCATTTTGAATGAAAGCCTTGCTGGATAAAGTATTCTTGGTTGCATGTTCTTCTCATTTAGGACCCTGAATATATCCTGCCAGCCCTTTCTGGCCTGCCAGGTCTCTGTGGAGAGGTCTGCTGTTACCCTAATACTCCTCCCCATAAAAGTCAGGGATTTCTTGTCTCTTGCTGCTTTAAGGATCTTCTCTTTATCTTTGGAATTTGCCAGCTTAACTATTACATGTCGAGGTGTTGAACGGTTTTTATTGATTTTAGGGGGGGATCTCTCTATTTCCTGGATCTGAATGCCTGTTTCCCTTCCCAGATTCGGAAAGTTTTCAGCTAGGATTTGTTCAAATACATATTCTGGCCCTTTGTCCCTTTCGGCGCCCTCGGGAACCCCAATTAAACGTAGGTTTTTTCTTCCTCAGGCTGTCGTTTATTTCCCTTAATCTGTCTTCATGGTCTTTTAATTGTCTGTATCTTTTTTCCTCAGTTTCCCTCTTTGCCATCAACTTGTCTTCTATGTCACTCACTCGTTCTTCCACCTCGTTAACCCTCGTCGTTAGGACTTCTAGTTTGGATTGCATCTCATTCAATTGATTTTTAATTTCTGCCTGATTGGATCTAAATTCTGCAGTCATGAAGTCTCTTGAGTCCTTTATGCTTTTCTCTAGAGCCACCAGTAGCTGTATAATAGTGCTTCTGAATTGGCTTTCTGACATTGAATTGTAATACAGATTTGTAACTCTGTGGGAGAGAGGGCTGTTTCTGATTTTTTCTTATGAGGTGAGGTTTTCCTTTTAGTCATTTTGCTCAGTGCAGAGTGGCCAAAAACAAGTTGTATTGGGAAAAGGAGGAAAAGAGAGAGAGAAGGAAAGAAAAGAGCAAAGGAAAAAGAAAAAGAAGAAAAAAAGAAAAAAGAGAAGAAAAAGAGAAAGAAAAAGAAAGGTGAAAAAAAAGGGGGGTGGGGGAAGCAATCAGAAATCAAAAAGAGAAAATAAAAACAAAAACAAAAACCACGGGGGAGTATCTTCCGATTCTGTATACTTTAAGTCCCTTGACTTCCCCTGGCACTGGTCCGTCCAGCTGGTCTTCTGGGGGAGGGGCCTGCTGTGCTGATTGCAGGGCTCAGTGGGGTACAGGGCTCAGTGGGGGTTGTTCACCCCGTGAGGCCCCAGGAGGAACAACCCCAGTGGCGGAGGCAGCTCTGGAGCCCTGGAGTCAGCCCCCGCAGTAGCTCCGGGGCTCTCCGTCTGCAGGGCCTGGAGGCTCCGGGGCGGGGCCGCTGATCTGCTCAGCTCCGGGCAGGAGCGTCCTCGCTGTCCTGGGCCCCCCCGGCCTCTGCCTGTCCCGGGGGAGGCCGGATCCTGGCTGTGTCCCGTCGCCCTGTGCTCCGGAGCCTGCGCTGTTGGATTCGCGCTCCCGCCCCGCAGCCCCCTCCGCGGAGCCGCCGCCCGAGCCCCTCCGAGCTGCTCCGGGTCCCGCCGTGCGCGCTGCAGCCCTTAGGGAGCTCGGCGCACTCTCACGGGGCCCAGGTGCCTGTTAGTGTCCCAGGGAGCCCGAGGGCATCCCCGCCCTCCTGGGTCCTCCTCTAACTCCCTGCGGGCCCCTTTCCGCCCGGGAAGGTTGGTGCAGCTCCTGCTCCTCCGGGACGGGGCTCTCCTGTCCTGGGGACACTCACCGCGGCCTCAGCCCGGCTCCTCGTGGGGCCCCTCCCCCTTGGAGGCCTTTTGTTTCTTTATCTCTTTTTCTCCGTCTTCCTACCTTGATAGAAGCGGGAACTCTTCTCACTGTAGCGTTTCAGCTGTTCTGTCTTTAAATCTCAGGCCGAATTCGTAGATTTTCAGGATGATTTGAAGGTTATCTAGGTAATTTGGTGGGGACAGGTGACTTGAGGACCCTACTCTTTTGCCGTCTTGCCCCTCCTCCCTCCCCAGAACTTGTTCTGTTTTTGTCTTGTGCACTGTTGTATCCTACTTTTGCCAGATCTCCACAAGATGCACAAGATCAGGTTTTAAAATGGCCACAGATTTTTTAATTCATCCTTCTAAGCCAAATTAGTTGATGTATATCTGCCTAAACTTAGGTTTGCAAAGACTTATTAAGATTTGGAAAATATTAGTAACTATGTGTGTCAGTAGTTATTACAGACAATCTTTATTCATTTTAATGCCTTTTTCTTCCCCTGAGTAAAAACTTGAGATGATTGATTTGGAGGAATAGTCACACTTACATGAATCTTATCTTACTAGAGACAATTTGTATAAACAGCTCAAAATACACAGGATTTTCTGTATGGGGAATGCATTTTCTTCCTGCTTTTTATTGTTACCTATGGCAGGAGGGCAAGAAAGCTTAAGGCTAGAATTCAGATACCCAGTTCTAGAGAAAAGTTTTCTCAAGAGGAATTGGATGCCTCACTGAGTAAGTCTGTGGAAGTCTAGGATGAGGAGGCTGAGCAGAAAAGATTAAAATCCTTTGTCTAGAAGTAGGATGGGAAGATGGCTAATTTGAGAGAAAATCTGCCAGAGTAGTCTAGCTCTAGAGAAGATTTCAACAATGCAAAGGATTCAGTTTTGTAAGGTGACCTAGGTAACAGGTATAGTACCTGGAGTCATCATGGGAGGGACGTCAAAGCCAAAGTCCAGTGGGCCAATGCGTGACTGAAGAGTAGGGGTTCTAGAAGGGCTTAAACATATGCCAACATGAGGCTTAGTCACAATGCTTTCTGGTCTAGTGGATAGGGAGAGAGAGAGAGCTTAGAATGCCCTGGCAGTTCAAGTCTGTGAAAGGTGACCTAATTCCCATCCTGATTGATATCTTGGGCTCTGACTGGTGATATTATTCCTGTCCTTAGAATGGCCCTCAAACTAGATATAGGCTCATGGGGAAATCTGAGGGGTACTAGGGAAGGCAAAACCAGGAAAACAAGGGTTGTATTACAAAGATGAAATTCTCTTCCTGGGTTTTGGTTTCAGGGAATACAACTTTAGGATTAAATTTTCAGGATAATTTTGCAAATGCCTGAAATTAACGAATGAGGTGTTTAACTGGTTATAGAGTGTAAATTGAAACATTATTTCCTCAGAGAAAAGCAAAATTCAAAATAGGTAGACACTCCTGGATAATTCAGAAAAGTCTTAGAGGACAATGGAAGGTCAATAATTTAAAGCAATTAGTCTGGTAGGAGGTCCTAACACAGGAATATAGTTGAAAAAAAAATGACATTTATTGGTGGGAAAATTAGTTTCCTTAGTGACTATCTTAGCTTACTTTCATTTCACCTTGGTTAATTTTTGACTATACATTTATACAAAATTTCCCCACAACTCAGAAGTATCTGTGTTCTTCTTTGCTGGCTTAATCACAGGCACATTGAAATTTACTAACTTGTCTGATTTGGTAAATAATTAGATAAAAGCCATTTAGAGTGTTGTTCCAATATTTTATTCAAAGAAGATGAGATTTTTTTCCTTTAAAAATAAGCTGTGTAAACTTATAGCTTTTAATTATTTTAGGAGATTTGCAATACCTCCAGTTTCATGCCACACCTGTCAAAGATCCTACTTTAGTTCCTATTAACTTCACTGGGCTCTGAAAACTGCTTAAACCTACAGGTTCATTTCGTTGTTTTTATGCACCTAAATGATCATTTGGAAGACCCTCAAACTGAAAGATTTAAGTTAGCTAATGCCAAGTTGTATGTTGGCAAATTCCTAGGTGTGATGATGAAGTCTGAAATTTTAGAATATTATGTTAAATTTTATTTTCTTTTTATTTCCTTAAGGATTTATTTATTTGGGGGGGGGGCAGAGGGAGAGAGAGAATCTCAGTCTCCCTGCTGAGTGTGGGTCTGACATGAGTTAGATCTCACAACCCCAAGATCATGACCCCAGCCAAAATCAAGAGTTGGATGCCAACTGACTGAGCCACCCAGGGGCTCCTAGAATATTATGTTAAATTTTAAAGACAAATGGAGAAAAAAATATATTTGCCATGAAATTAATTTAAAAAGGCAGGCTAGAATTAAACCATTTCCCTAACCAATAATTATCTTCTAAATTTAAAGAATAATTAATGTTATACCAACTCATTTACTAGGGAAGCATGAAGAATGGAATTCAGAAATACTATAATAAAGTAGTGCTGAATAGTGGTTGGGGTTATAGAAGTCTAAGTGGGTAGAAAAATAGGGTTAAAAACTCTATTAGCTGAGTTTTTAATAAGTTAATTCAGTACTAGATAAAAGTAAAATTCAAAATAAGTTTTTGGAAGACTAGAAAAATTGGCATCTTTTAAAAAAAAAGTTCCTATTGAAGGGAACTACCATAGCATTTTAATCTAAGATTCGACTTAAGTCACTAGAAAGCTTTTTGTCTATGGATGGTTTCTTTTTACTCAGTTGCTCAATACATGTTACTGGGTCAATTTAAAATTGAGACATTAAAAAAATATTCAAATTATGGTCATTCTTTAGAGTCCTCTGCCAAATACCTCTAGATTATGTTGACTAAATTAGAGTTTAGAATTTCAAATGGCCTCTTACAGGCTTGTTTTGCTTATTTTCCCTTGTCCTAACCCAATTATTTAATTATCCTATAGGTAATATATTCACATGACTAAAAATTCAGAGAATATAAACGGAGTTGAGAGAAACACTTAACCTCTTATTTCTGAACCTCACCTACTTCTCTTCTTCCCACAGACAACCAGTATACTTCCCTTAAGAAATGTTTCGTGTGTTACATACATCCCTCTACTCACTTTTTCCTCATTTTTTTCTTTTTCATCATTTTAAAATAAAATTGGCAGGGTTCTGTACTGTTTTTAAGCTTAAAAGGTCTTGGAGATCTTCCCATATAAGACCATCTTTATTATTCTATCGCTGCGTTTTATTCCATTGTATAAACCTATTATTGGTCCAGTTCCTTATATCTCTACATTTAGATTATTTCCAAACTTCTGCTATTTGGAAAACCCATAGCAGCAAGTAATTTCATGTATATCATTTATTTTCTCTATACACATATATCTGTGAGATAAATTCTTAGAGGAGCAGGTCGTGGCTTAAAGGGTATGTGCACTGTAATTCTGATGCATATTGCCTATTGATGTACAAATTTACATTCCTAGCCACACTTTTTGAGAGTAACTATTTGAGATCATGTCTCAGATTGGTGAGGAAATGATAGATTATTCAGCAGATGGTGTTGAGAAAACTGGGAAGCTGGTTGAAAAAAATAAAATTGGATCTGTACGTAATACCTTATACTAGGAGTATATTCCAATTGGGTCAAAATTAATATATAAAAAAAGAAGTCATAAACCACAGAAAAGACTAGTAAGTTAAGCCATATAGAAAAAAAATACCCCATGGGGAAAACTACTATAAGCAAAGTCAAAAAGCAAATATTAAATTTGAAGAAAATATAACTTGTGGAAGAGCTAATTTCCCTAAGATATGATCTCCTACAAAATGATAAAATACAGAACAATTGAAAAAGAGTAAGCCTAGAGTTCATAGAAGAGGAAATAAAAGTAGCCATTAAAATAGGCAATGATGCTCAACCTTAGCTTTTATTTTTTTCTTTGTTCTTATAAGCACTATTTATTTGTGTATATTAGTTTTGTATCCTACAACTTTACCAATTTTCTATAGCATTTGTGATAGTTCTTCAGTTATGGTAGTTTCAGTTTTTTCAAACCTGAATCAGATTCTTAAGTTATCCAATCATATTAGCCACACATAGTAATCTTTTTACTTTTTTCTGATTTTACATATGAGTTTTTTCCCTTCCTTAATTTTGTTGGGCAGTGGTGAGAATGAATATCCTTTTCTTATTTCTGCCCTTAGTGGGAATGCCATCTGCTGTTTCTCCATTAGATATGGTGCTGATTTTGAGGTGGAGTTATGAAATCTTTCCATTACTATTTTATTGAGATTTTTAAAACCTAATGACATTGACTGTTATCAAATGCCTTTCCAGAATCTGTGATAAATTTTTTCCCCCTAGTATCTAATATTGAAACATCCTTACATTTTCCTCGCTTGTGGTTTCATTTGATATGACACTGGATTATATTTCCTATTTTTAATTTATTTTTTTTCTCAGTATTCATATGTGAGATTTGTCTATAATTTGTATATCTTTTGTTACACAAAGTTATATTCATATCCTAATACATGGGTGTCCTTTTTAACTTTTTGCTGTGCTCTAGAAAAGCTTAAATGGCTTTGGAATTACTGGCTTTTTAAAGGATTCATAGACTACCTCAGTGAAACCATGTGGAAATTAGCTCTGAAGTTTTCTCTATTTCTCCAGTGGTAATTTGTCTGTTTAGATTTTCACTGTCTTACTGATTCTCTTTTGTGGCATGTAGAAGGAAAAATGATGTAATCCCTGCACAGAAGAAATTAGCAATTCAAAACGATTGACGTTTGTGATGGACTATTATAGTACAAGATGAAATGAAATGCCATGCAAGTAATACAAAACTCTGTTGTATGCTCAGGAGAGAACAAATTAGAAGAACCCAGAAGAAAGCATCCATAGTGCACCAGAGTCTTGGGGGAAGAGTCACTTATTTTTTCAGAAAATCTTGCAAGTTTAAAAATACATTTGCAGCTACAAGGAGATATCACTTCACACCTATTTGGATGGCTATTATCAAACAAACAAACAAAACAAAACAAAACAAAAAAACGGCCAAAAGTAGGAAGTGCTAGGATGGAGAACCTAAAGCCCTGTGCAATTTGGAACAGTTTCTTGATTCTCAAAATCCTTTCTTTTTGGTGAATTCTAATTTCAAGATTTTTTGCCCATATTGTATTAATTGGCATGTCTTTTTCAGTTCAAAGAGTCCAATATTGTGAAACAAGTCTATTGTCAGATATATATATATATATATATATATTGAAGAATTAGTTAATTTTTAAATGCATTTTATCTGGTTTTGATTATGGTTTGTGTTATTTTGTCCTACATAAGAAATCTTAGTCTAATCATAAGGTCACAATTGATATTTTTAACTCTCTCAAGTGTACAATCATTTTGAGTTGATATATTTTTTTTGTTTGTTTTAGTATGTTCCAAGGTAAAGTTATTTTTTCTTCTTTCCTGCTTCCCTCTCTTCCTTTTTTCTATATATTAAATTCTACTAGCACTCTTCTTTGAAAAAATTATCTTTTCATAGTTGGACTGCCTTGGCAACTTTGTCAAAATCAATTGGCCACGTTAGTATGGGTCTATTTTTCATCTCAGTTCTGTTTTATTAATTTATTTCAGTTTTTTAAAAGGATTTATTTATTTTAGAAAAAGCCGATGGGGAAGGAGGACAGAGGAGAGAGTCATGAGCAGACTGTGCTGAGCATGGAGCTGTCCTGGGGCTTGATCTCATGACTCTGAAATCATGACCTGAGCCAAAACCAAGAGTCAGACACATAACCTACTACACCACCCAGGTGCCCCGCCCCAATTGATGTCAGTTTTGTGTCTATTGGTAAACATAAGTATTGTAAAATAACAAGGCCGCAGAATCTATGGCATCCTTTCTTCCTGCCTCTCTCTCTGCATAATAAGCCCTACTCCCTTTTCTTAGTCTGTTTGATTCCTATGAAATCTTTAAGACCTGGCTGTTGTTCCCTGTAGGGAAATAAGTGCACATCACACATACCAGCCCTTGCTGCTTTTCGGATTTCCCCAGTACTCCAGCATTACTTGCTAGTAATGAACTCACCACTTTGTACTGTAATAATTATTTTCTTATTACAAAATAGCAAAGAGGCTCCTCAAAGGCTAAATTCATATTACGTGTAACTACTTAGACCTTTGGAAAGCTCTTAATAAGGTTTGTTGACATAAACTCAGCAGACTTTTCTTATCCCCTTTAACTTAGGGCAAAAATGCTACTCAGTTATGACTACTTTCTTCATCTTCTTGATTATCTGTCCTGTGGGTGCCACCTGAGGTTGAGTACTCCATACATTTTATTTGGACTATTTCAGAGCTCCATGTTCCAGCCTTTAGGGATTCCCTCAATCATACCTTCTTATTGCATCTAATAAATATACGGTTATATTTAATATCATTAATGTTTTATGTTACATAATGCATATAAACATATAATTTCTGCTTTAAAAGTTTTTAATGTTTCCTATCTGTAATAAAATATGAACCTTGTAGTCTTATTTCAGGACATTTTCTGATTTGACCTGATTTTCCAGCCTTCTTTCCAAAGGATTCCTCTTCAATTCTGTATCCTTATGCAGCCTGAACTATTAACTGTTTTCATTAATGAATCTTTGAACATCCCCTTACACTGACCTATGTTTGTAGAAACTTTTTCCTCTCCTTGGGATGCCATTTCAGTCATCTATACTGACCAATATCCCATCTGCATATCTAGCTTCAGTTCTAACATTGTCCTCTATCTTTAACATAAAGGCAGTAAGGGTCACCTCCTCGCCCCAAATCTCTGGTCAGTATGGTTGCTTCCTTCCTGGCTCTTCTAATTTGCTCTTTTTGAACATACACAGGGCTTTGTACTATTTGCATGGCATTTCATTTCATCTTGTATTATAGTTCATCACAAGTGTCAGTGTATCCTTTTGAATTGCTAATTTCTTACGAGCAGGAATTATATCATTTTTCCCCTCCACTTGCCACAAAAGAGAATAAGTAAATATTGGGTTATATTAATGAATAAAAAATGATTAACAGCTTAAAATCTTAGAGTTCTTTCTATGTTTTTTTTTTCATGCCAACCTAAAGACAAAGTAGATTCTTTGACCTATTATTTCCTTGTTTTCATCCATGCATAATCTCCTTAATAGAAATTGAACACTGGGTGAATGAGTGTTCTTTTAAAGGGGGAATTTTATTCTTTCAAATTACATAATCCTTTGGTACACCTAGACCTTTTTGATTTTTTTTTGTAGTTTTCAAATATTATACATGTGATTATTTTTTGTTGTTGTTCTTTAGAAAGGTCAAACCATAGATTTTAGGTACAAAGGGGGTCTCTATTCTGTTTGTTTTTTTTTTAATTTAAAATTTCTCTTAAAAAGATCTGTTTCATCAGTTCAAAAGATTTACTCAAAGTGTTTATTAGAAAAACATTTCCCTAATATTGAACTTTGCTATTGAACTAACATTATAAAATAGTTTGGAGAATATGGGCAAGGAAATTCTTCAGTTTCATTGTTATCACTATAACCATGATAGTAGAGTTAAAATGGTGTTTCCCAAAATTAAAAAAAAAAAAGTGTGCCATAGATTCTGCGGCCTTGTTATTTTACAATCCTTATGTTTATCAATAGACACAATCAGCCTATATACATCTCTTTCTTTACAATCTGCCTAACAGCATTTGAGGGAATAATTATTTTTTCCATGAGATCAGTGATGAAATCAAAATATGTTCTTGGTTTTATGTAGAACTTCACCTTGGACTAATTTATTTCTATTGTTGGAACTCTGAGTGAGGAATTAATTCCAGGTAAAACACTAAGGAATTACTTGTTTATCCATTCCATTTTATTGAAATGACTGAGTTTCAGGGGTACCTGGTGACTCGGTTGGTTGAGTGTCCAAATCTAGCTTTTGGCTCAGGTCATGATATCAGGGTCATGGAATTGAGCCCTGAGCTGGGCTCCTCACTCAGTGTGGAGTGTGCTTGAGATTCTCTCCCTCTCTCTCTGCCTCTCCCCCTGCTTCCTTGCTCTCTCTCTCTCCTTCTCAAATAAAGTCTTAAAAAGAAATAAAATGACTGAGTTTCCATTAGATCAATACACTAGATCTTTTTTTGACTTAAACATTATAATATTAATTCCAACATTAAAATCAAAATAATCTTACATACAAAATCTTCCTGGACCTGAAACTTTTTCTGGAATCTCCCTTAAGAAATGTAATATAAGCTAATTGTATTATAAGTAATCATTTAATTTAATTCTTATAATGTTTCCATGAAGTAGTTTCTATAAACCTGTCATTTTAAAAAAGAAAAAAACTGAAACTCAGATAAGTTGCCTGAGCTACTAAGTGGAAATGTCAGAAATCAAATCCTTTCTGATTCCAGAAAGTTAAACTCCTTGCTGGTAAAGTAACTTTTTCTTTCTTCTAGTTTTGTGATGTTTTAAACTTATCTCCATGTCAGTAGACTCACTATGCATATTCTCTACTTCTGCTATGGGGAATTGCTGGAAAGTTAGTAGTTTAAATGACACAACTTAATATTTCAGAAGTCCAACATGGGTGTCACTGCGCTACGATCAGGGTGTCCCCATAGCTGTGTTTCTTTCTGGATGCTCTGAGCAAGAAGTGATTTCCTTGACTTTTGTAGGTTCTAGAGGCCACTCATATTTTTTGGTTCTCATGCCCTCTTTTCTATCTTCAGAGTTAGCAATATTGCATTTCTCTGCAATTCTGTAGAGAATTCTATTCTGTAGTCGTATTTCCCTCCCATCACAGCCAAGAAATCTTTCTCTGCTTTGAAGGACTCAAGGGATTAGTTTGGGGTCTTCCAGATAATCTGTAAAATCATCTCATCACAGGGTTCTTAATTATCAGATCTGTAAGGTCTCTTTTGTTATAGAGGGTAATAGAGTCACAGCTTTTGGGAATTAGGATGTAGATATCTTTGAGAGGTCCATTATGCTGCTCACCATACTTAGAGAAAATCTGTTTTAGCAAGCAGTTTGACAAACACTGATTTGCACTATAGCCAAAGTGAGGGAAAAATAAATTAAGCATCAGAGTGAGCTCATTAACTTCAATACCCTCTGAATGACTTTTTTGCTAGCAGCCAATTTCTTTAGCTCTGGACCCGTAGATATAAGCTAATTCATACCAAGTCTAATGTTTCTTTGTTTTTGCCATAGTCAATTAAAAAAGTACTTTATTGAAATATAAGTTGCATACAATAAAACTTCTCCATTTTAAGTGTACAATTGAATGTTTTATCATACAATTTTTCATATTTAAACATTTTAAAGGTTAATTCAGCTATGATATACATACAGAAAAGTAAACATGCCCTAAGTATATAGCTTGATGAATTTTCACAAACTGTACTCATTGTAACAATTGGATCAAACCATAATGACTTTATTGTGGTCAGCTTTGTTGTATAATTTACATACAATAAAATTAACCACTTTTAAGTATACGATTTGATGAGTTTTGACAAATGCATATAGTCATCTAACCACCACCATCATGGTGATACAGAACATTTCCATCATCCCCAGACATTCCCTCATGCCCCTTTGCAGTCAGTCCCTTGCACCTATGGCTCCTGAAACTACTGGTCTACATTTTTGCCTTTTTTAGAACTTTATATATAATAATTATATGATTATGCAGGATTTTTTTTATTATGCAGGCTTTTGTATTTAGCTTCTTTAAGCATAATACTTTTGAGATTCATCCATTTTGTTGCATGCATCAGCGATGGGTATCACAATTTGGTTATTTCTTCACCAGTTCAGGGACACTTGGGTTGATTCTTTCTAGTATTTGACTATTATGAATAAAGCTACTCTTAACATTCCCATGGAAATTGTTGTGTGGACATAGGTTCATATTTCTCTTGGGTAAATATCTAAAATTATTCAGTCATATGGAAAGTAGATGTTTAACTTTCAGAAATACCAAACTGTCTTCTAGAGTAGTTATACTATTTTGCATTACACCAACAGTGTATCAATGTTTCAGTGACTTTTCCCATCCTCCACAGCATTAGGCATTATCAATCTTGTTAATTTTAGCTATTCCAGTGGATGTGTAGTATCTCATTGTGGTTTTGACTTTTATTTTCCTAATGACTAAGCTTGTTAAGGATCTTTCCCAGTGCTTGTTTGTCATCAGTTTATCTTTTTGGTGAATTCTAACTTCAAATTTTTTTGCCCATGTTGAATTAGTTGGTTTGTCTTTTTCAGTTGAAAGCGTTCTTCAATATTTTGAATACAAGTCTATTGTCAGATAGATATATATTGAAGAATAAATTAATTTTGAAATGCATTTTATCTGGTTTTGTTTATGGTTTGTGTTATTTTGTCCTACATAAGAAATCTTAGTCTAACCATAAGGTCACAAAGACTTTGTCTTATATTTTCTTTTTAGATGTTTCATATATTTTTCTAGATGTTTGATATTTTGAACTCTTTCAGGTGTTCAATCATTTTGAGTTGATATTTTCATATTTTCTTTCTTTTTTTTGCTTTAGTATGTTCCAAGGTAAAGTTATTTTTTCTTCTCTCCTGCTTCCCTCTCTTCCTTTTTCCTATATACTAAATTCTATTAGCAGGGCAGCCGAGGTGGCTCAGGGGTTTAGTGCCACCTTCAGCCCGGATCATGATCCTGGGAACCCAGGATGGGTCCCGCATCAGGCTCCCTGCACGGGGCCTGCTTCTCTCTCTCTCTGTTTCATGAATAAATAAAGTTTAAAAAAATAAGAAATTCTACTAGCACTGTTCTTTGAAAAAATTATCTTTTCATAGTCGGACTGCCTTGGCAACTTTGTCAAAATCAATTGGCCACGTTAGTATGGGTCTATTTTTCATCTCAGTTCTGTTTTATTAATTTATTTCAGTTTTTTAAAAAGATTTATTTATTTTAGGAAAAGCCGATGGGGAAGGAGGGACAGAGGAGAGAGAGTCATGAGCAGACTGTGCTGAGCATGGAGCTGTCCTGGGGCTTATCTCATGACCGTGAAATCATGACCTGAGCCAAAACCAAGAGTCAGACACATAACGTATTACACCACCCAGGTGCCCCAATTGGTGTCAGTTTTTATGTGAATATCACACTTTCATTGATAACTGTACTTTATAAGTATTTAAATCAAGTAGTTTAGGTAAGTTTTTTAAACTTAGACTGTTTTCTATTTGTCAAGTCTTTGTGAGTGTATGTGGACATGCATGTGTGTACACTTGTGTATGTTTAATAGACTTTATTTTTTATAGCAGTTTTATGTTCATAGCAAAATTGAGCTGAATGTACAAAGATTTCCCCTATATCTCCTGACTCACACATGCATAGCCTCCCCCATTATCAATATGCTTCACCAGAGCGGTATATTTGTTAAAATTTGTTAAAATTCATTAGAGTACATTGGCATATCATTATCACTTAGGGTTCATAGTTTACATTAGGGTTCATTGTTGGTGTGTTAGGGTTCACTTTTAGTGCTTGCTTGAGGATTTGTGGTATACATCTTTAACTTAACAGTCTGCCTTTTAAACAATAGAGTACTTTATATATAGAGAGAGATCCTAGAATTCACAGGTTGTGAACAATTCTTATGTTTGGGGATGGATTTTTGTGTTTCTCTATTTTTAGACTTTGTTGTAGGATATTGAATTACTTGGAATTATTCAGATATTTCCAAGGTTTGTTAGTAATATTTATCAGAAGACATTTGTCTAGAACAGTCTTTAGTTAAAGTATAATTTGACCCTATCTGAACCAAAATTGTCTT
The DNA here is from genome assembly GCF_048418805.1 of Vulpes vulpes. NCBI lineage: Eukaryota > Metazoa > Chordata > Mammalia > Carnivora > Canidae > Vulpes > Vulpes vulpes. The sequence continues at coordinate 124,778,819 of NC_132783.1, read as the reverse complement.
TTTGTAATTTTTTCTTTCTGTACTTCTGTTGAGATATTTTTCTATGTCTCTAAATTCACCAATCCAGTTTTCTGTTTCTAGTCTGTTAAGTCTATATAATGTAGCCTAACATTCAGATAATGTGTTTTGTCTTTCTAGAATATTCATTTTAATCTTTTTATAGGTTTTAATCCATTCTGATTGTTTTCCCCTCTTAAATATATTCACCATGGTTACTTTTTCTTTTTCTTTTTTTTTATTCATGAGAGACATAGAGAGAGAGGCAGAGACATAGACAGAGGTAGATGCAGGCTCCCTGAGGAGAGCGTGATATGGGACTCAGAGGACCCCAGGATCACAACCTGAGTCAAAGGCAGATGCTCAACTGCTGAGCCACCCAGGTGCCCCTCACCGTGGTTATTTTGAATTGCTCCTCTGTTGACACTAGTACTTGAATCATTTTTTTTCTGATTGTATTTTATCTCAATTATTAGACTTTTTTTTTTTTACTGATTTTTAACATGTTTAGTAATTTTTGATTGTATAACTAACATTGTGTACATGTTGTACATGCATTGAATTATGTTCTGAAGTATGCTAAATTTTGTTCTAGTTAGGGAGTAAAATTACTTGTGGATTACCTTCATCTTACCAAGGTATGCTAAGCTTTGTGAGGGCAAATCTACTTTAGTTTTGCTCATGGCCCTTATACATAGGGAGAGACTTTTACTCCATATCCTAGAGGTGTATCTCTGGGATGTCAAATGGATGCCCAGTCTCTAACTCCTGGACCCAAACTCTGTGGCTTTGAAAATTTCTGCTCTATTCTTCATCATCCCAGGGGTTATCTTGGGTAGATTTCTAAATCTTTGCCCTTTATATGGGTATCTTAGAAGATGACTAAAGACTGAGGGGAAGTTTCACACAAGTTATTAGGACTCCTTATTTGTAGTGTTTTTTTTTTTTCTTTTTTGTCCCCCCTCTCAGGGACTCAGCTACTCCACTTTAGTTTTCTTGGCTGCCCAGAACACTGATCTCTGTTTCTGTTTCCTAACAAGGCTATCATCTTGACTTAGGCTCTGTTTCCCTGAGTTTGTGGTTTGGAAAATGCCCCTAGGAAGAAATCTGGGGTTTGTGTGACATTTATTTTATTTGCCTCTTTTCTCTCAAGGACCGTAGCCCTGCACTGGCTGCTGTCCAATGCCCACAAATAGTTGTTCTATATGTTTTGTCTGGATTTTATACTTGTTTATAGCAAGAAGTTAAGTCCAATAATAGCTACTCCATCATAAATGAAACTAGAACATGCCTTGTTACTTTTTGTTTCTTCTTGTACCATCTTTTGCTTTCAAAACACCTTTCTTCTTACCATCTCAGTGATGAGGACCTAATCAGGTTTTGCTTTTCCTTCCTGTCATTTTTTGACCATTCACATCTATAGGTTCAGCTTTTGACTCTACATTTGTGGTAAGTGAGAAGTATGAGAGATCAATTAATAAAGACCCTCAATTGCCATGGAATAGAATTTACCTATGTTCTTCTAAACTTTTAGCCATTACTAGCTTTTATTTCTACTATTTCCTACTATTCTTCATTGTTAATCTATTGGATTCCACTGGCTATGATTAAGTCACTGACTTTCTCATTCCTACTTGATTTCCTAGCTGCCGGATGTTTTGGTATTAATCACCAACTGCATCTTGTATAGAAACTACCCCACTTAAAGCTCCTATCTCTTCTGTAATACCCAAAGTGACCCTTGTTCTAATGTTAATAGAACATAAAAATTAGGTAGGAATTCATGTTACAAATTACGCTTTTATCAGAACAGATTTTTTTTTTTTGGAAATATTTGTCATAGACAATTTGGGCTATTATAACAAAAACACCATAGACTGGGTGGTTTAAACAACAAATATTTATTGTGTCCCTTTAGAGGCTGAGAATTCAAGATCTGCACTGGCAGATTCAGTGCCTGATGAGAGTTCTTTCGTTGGTTTGCTAATAGTCATCTTCTTGCTGTGTTGTGATATGATAGATATCATGTCTCTTCTTACAAAGGCACTAATTCCATTCATGAGTGCTTCATCTTCATGACCTAATTATCTCCTGAAGGCCCCACTTCCAAATACCATCACACTAAGGATTAGGGCTTTAGCATATGAATTTAATTTTGAGGGGAAGAGGACACAAACATTGAGTTCATAGCAGTATTTAACTTTATGCGTTGGTTTTGGTAGAATTCTGTATTTACACTAGCAAATTATATGGATGAGTATTGAAAAACCACCTAAACTACCTGATACTATGTAATTGTTAATATTTAGGAGAATCTGTGAGGATGTAAGTAATTAGGTTAATAAATTTTTTCTTTTTGTCTGATAGTGGATAGATAAGGAAAGATTATGCCCATTTGCTATGTCACAGGAGAAATAAAACTGATAGGAGACATACTAATTCAGCTACAACTATAAAAGAATAGATTACTTTAAACATTTAGTCTTAAGGCCTGTGTCTATGCAATTTTTCTATTTCCTTAAGTCTTCATAAGTAAACATAAATATGGTAAAGTTTCCAAATACAAGCAATGACAAGATTTTGGGAACAAAAGAGCCAATCAAAAATGATGGGTCAGGAATATTAAATTTGGAACTTTTTACTGACTCAAAACAACTTGCTGCATAATATTTACTTGTCTTTATGTATTTTCCTCTCTAGCATTATAGGAGATCATGGATCCAAACCAAACTTGGATATGTATTTAGGTTGTGTTTCTTCTGTCAACTTAAACAATAAAAGTTTGAATCATATAACTTCTGTCACTTTATTGGATGCTTCCAATAAAATTACAGAGATAGGTATGTTTTTGGGGAAAAGTTAATTTAAATTCTGATGAGAAGTTTAGATGTATGTTTAAAGACCATGCCTTCACCAGAATGTGATGCTATTTTGTCTACTTCTCTATTTATTTTCCTTGTATAATACAAGGCTCATATTTGTGAACTGTAGTTCCAAATGTCCCACTAGTGTGTTCTTATGAGTTTATTTTACATTAGAAACAAAAAAATGCCTTTAATTTGGGAGTATTAATCTCTTTCTCTGTATTCTTATTTTTAAAGATTCATTTATTTTAGAGAGAAAGCACATGTGTGATGAGCATGAGGTTGGGGGAGAGTGAATGTAAGGAAGTAGGAGAGGCAGAGGAAGAGAGAGTCTTAAGCAGACACCATGCTGAGCTCAGAGGCTAATGCTGGGCTGAATCTCATAACCCTGATATCACAACTTGAGCTCAAGTGTTAGACATTTAACTAACTGCACCATCCTTTCTCTTTCTCTTTTTTAAAGCATACTTGGATTGAGGCACAACTGAATTGGCATCCTTATGTTGTCAAGGCTTTAAAAATTTGTGCATTAAAAATTTCCTTCAGTTAGAATTGTCCCTACCACTACAGCCCTACTTTTTGCTTTATCACATTTTTAGGACTAAAAATATTTGTTTTTAGAAGATATATTAATTTTCTCTAATAATGTAACACAAACTGGGTGGCTTAAAAAGGAAATCTATTCTGGGAGCTAGAAGTCTGAGATCAAGTTATCTCAGGGTTGGTTTTATTCTGAGGGCTGCCAGAGAATGCTTCATGGCTCTTTCCTTGTGTCTGGTGGTTTTCTAGTAATCTTTGGCATTCCTTGGCTTTTAGAAGTATCACCCAATATGACGGGTGTCATTGGATTAGAGGCACTTTAGAAACCTCACTTGAACTTGATTACCTCTGTAAAGACCCTATTTCCAAATAATGTCACATTCTGAGATACTGAAAGTTAAGACCATATGAATTTTGGTAGAACACAGCCCATAATAGAAGGAATTTTAGAATATTGTTAATGACAGTATAGGCTTTTGCTGAGACGTTTTCATTCTTTTCTTTTTCTTTCAGATATCAGGGTACCATTTTGTAAACAAAATTTTGTAATGCTCTGTTATTGAAAGACCTCTTTGTCACATCCAGAAGCTAAGTACAAAGGGCATAAATAATATCTGTTTTTTTTGTTCTATTTCTAGGACCTAACAAAGTCCTAGTAAGTGCTTAATAAAAATTTGCTCAGTAAATAAAAAATTCTTTAAATGCACAAGGGAACTGTAAGAATGGAGAAACTTATAGAATGTGAACTGCCATAGAATGATTTAAAAAAATGGGTTATTCTGTGGCATTGTTAAATACTCTATTGACCAATTATAATTTTCTAAAGTTTTGACTAATTTTAATCTTTTAAAGAGCAATTCTAGGGGTGGCTCAGTTGGTTAAGTATCTGACTGTTGTTTTCAGCTCAGGGTTGTGAGATTGAGCCCTGTATCAGCTTCATGCTGCTGAGCATGGAGCCTGCTTAAAATTCTCTGTCCCTCTCCCTCTGTTCTTCTGTCTCTCCTTGTGCACATGTGCATACATGCCCCCCACATTCTAACTATTCAATGAAACATTAAGTACCTTATAGAATACTTGTATTCAGATGAGGAAGAGGAAGAAAAAGGAAATTGCTCCACAAATGTACACATACATGCATGTATACACAGATTGCAGGAAATCTTAGCCACTGGATCTATTTGTGTGTATGGGCTCATTCAGATGTTTTGCTGCTCTGATTCAAACATCCTTTTTAGAAGCCTGTCTATCCACCACTTATGAACCTTGTATTTTGATCTTTTTGTCTATACTTTCAGATTAGGGAGGGAAGGGATTCATGAAGGGTCTACAGTCTAGTCCTTCTCATTGTAGCCATTGTGGTTGAAGCAGCTATGGTGATTGGAGGAGGCCATGCCTTGAATTAGGAATTTCACAGGCACACAGAGGGCTCAGTTATTAGGCATGTGTGCCATGAGATAGGGCTTGGAGGCCTGATCCCTAAATCTGACACACGGCAAATGTTGCACTTGCTTGCACACATGTGTACATATATATTGTTTCTATGTAAATCTTAGCATGTGCCTAGAAATTGGGATTTTAAAAGTTAGCATCCTCTTCCTATATATCTTTGAGAAAAATGAAACTTCACTTTTGGTTTGTTTTAAGGAAAGAACTTCTGACCTCAACAAATTACTGACTCTCCCAAAAGATGATGTAATGAATATGTGAATGCAGAGAGGATGGTCTACTAGGCTTGACCCAAGGACTGTTTGCAAAATAGAAGTCTTGGGGTTGTGGCTCTACTTTTAAATCCATGATTCATGGGAAAGCTGGATGGGAATCTAGTAGTTCTTGACGGGTTGTTTTCCTGTTTCCTTTTGTAGTAATAGGCTCTAGAAGTAACCTACAGGTTGTTTTGTCCATGAGATCTAAGGAACATAGAGCAGAAAGGTAGATACAGATATTGGAAGCTTAATATTACACAATGCTATTTTCCTTATGTTTATGAGAAACTAAAAAATGTAAAGAATCTTTAAGATCAGGATCCCGGTTCTAGGGATATGAAAAAGTCTTTTTAGAGAACATCACAGTTTTAGACTTGGCGCTTTAGTTTTTATGGCAAACTGGTTGAAAATGTAGTACTGTTCTTCATTTAACCATGAGTATTTGACATTTAGAGGACTGGGTGACAGGAGATTATTTTTTATGTAAAAATTGCCTCTCATTAAATGTGAACACTTTGGTAAGTGGCTTATCATGAAATTTGCCAAACCTCTGAAAAAACAGCAGTTCAAAATGAGGTTGAAAGAGTAACTCTGACCAGGATGTCCTATTTTGTTGGTTTGGCTGCTTTGATTAAAACCTTCTGTGAGGCAGTGGCCCTTGCGTGATAGGCCCAGACACAAATTAAGACGACAGTATGTTGACCTACTAAACAAAAAGCACAACAGCTTGGTAACTATGAACAGATACTTTACTGCTTAAAAACCTGTTTCAGCAGTGACTTCTTTTGGGCATATGTAAATCCCTTCATGGAAAGTTACAAAACCTTGGGAAATCCCACCTGTGAATGATTGTAGTGTTTAACCCTGAGGTTAGTTTCTATAATGCTCATTTCGTGAAAAGCAGCCCCCCTGCCCCCATTTTTAGTGGTTAGTTTGTGTAAGACAAGCTCAAGACTGTAAACCTGAAAAACCACAATTTTCTCAAACAGGCAGAATTTCCAGTGAAATAGTGTGAAGGTGACAGGGTTAACAGGTTAACCTCGTAAGTCAGAAAAACTTCGAATCTCCTCGAAGTCTGATGTTCTAGGGCCATGATAACCTTGAGGTTCTTTGAATGAGTTTTCATATGTGACCTATATAATTGTATATATGATTAGAGTAGTCATTAATTTGTTTCTGGTATACACTTTCTATATTTATATGTATGTTTTAAAGCCCCAAACGCCGCCTTTGTCTCTGCATGAGACAGCTTGAGTTGCTGGTATAAGGACATTGCAGCATTCTGAGGGTCACATGTTTGGCAATTTACTGAAGAAAAGTTGGACACAATGTTTTTTTCATTATCCCTATTTCTTTTTAAACCATAGTTTTACACAAAGCTGTTTAATCTGTCTTCTGGTGGTACAGTATTTACAACAGAAAGGTTGTATGTTAAATGGTTGACTTTTCAAGCAACTCAAACACCTGGTCAGCATAAATCTTTTAATAGCAATGCCAGTCCATTAACTCCTTTGTTACCAGAACTTTTGAAAATCCCTTTGCTAAAGAGTTGGAGAGTGGTCACAGAAACCCCAAATACTGCATAGCCGTGAGAATTAATAAGTAATGTTTGTAGTAGTATATGAGAATTTATAAGGAACAACATCAAATTGTTTCTGGGCTTCAGGTTATTAATCTCATTGTCAAAAAGTCTGTTTTGTTTATGGCTTCATTTTCCCCTTTCTGAATTCCATATTTAAGTGCACTAATGATTTCCATATTGTTAGTAATTTCTTGGATAAAGGAAAATAGCTTTTCCCACTATAAAAAAAAAACAAAATAATAAATATGGAAACTCAAGGAAGAGATACACCTTGAAAAGTCTTGCCTTGGGAAATAGTTATTCATGTTCTTACCTTCTATTTAAAAAATCAAACTCTTTACAGCTAGGTTGAAATATAAATGTATTTTATGTATGGCCTGTTATATAATATTAATTAAATTCAGTCAATGGTTTTAGTCTCTTAATGATGCTTCTCTGCTCTGTTGTAGAGATAACTGCTTTTGGTTATAAAAAGTTAAAAGGGGTGAAAATTATTCTGGTGAAAGTTTAATGTTACTGTGTGTGTTTTTTTTAAAAGCAGAATTCTGTGCAAGTGTATGAAACGTATATTTTCATAAACATTGGTCTAAGTATATATAAAATCGGTAGAGTCTATGCTATGCTAGGATCCGTAGTTCTTTATATTCATTTAATGAGTATCTTTGTTTTCAACATAGGACTGAGTTTTGGAGATGCCAAATACCTATCAAAGGAAAGTGGTAAGGCATACAACACAGCTTAAACTCTGATCAAGATGATCAAGAAAATCTCCCCTTTGTGACTGATTCCTGATACATCATCAACTCTGTCATCACTTCTGATCTAAAACTTTCTTACCCTTCAAATTTCTGTATACATTTTGCAAAAGCATACTAATTAATTTATACAAGATACATTCAGAGTCTTCTCTATGCCAAATATCATATTAGATGTTACAATTCTTCGCCAAACAATGCATTGAATATATCTTGTTAAAATTAATCAACTTCCTTGGTCAGAAATGTGCAGTTCTTTAAGTTTGTGGAAGCTTGCAATTCTTGAAATAATGTGTTTGCCAGTAGAATGAAGGCCACGGACATGTAAACAAATAGTTACAACGTGATGTGAAAAGAGCTGTGGCTGGTCTATGAACTTATGCATAAAGCATATGGTATCTAACAATGAGGGTATTAGGGAGGACTTTACACAGAAGATAGTGTTTGATCTGGGATTTGAAAGGTGAGGATCCACGTGGGGGATGCTCAAGGCAAAAGGGTTAACAAATACAAAGGTCCAGAGGCATTAAAATTAACAGTTTGGGAATTGTGAGTAGTTTAATGTGACCTTAGCAAAAGTGGTTTCAAGAGGAGTAGTTAGGCAGCTATGTTTCCTCCTGATGGTCAGGGGCTGTCCCCTCAGCCCGCACTCTAGCTCAGTTTTTGCCAGTTCAGTGCTATAAAGGGCCAATAAATGGTCAGATGGCACTCTCAGCTGCTTAATCAATAGAACTTCTGTTGTGCTTCCTGTTCCCTTTTGGAAGTGTCCTTCCTTCCTCCCTCCTTTCCTTCCTTCCTTCCTCCCTCCCTCCCTCCCTCCCTCCCTCCCTCCATCCCTCCCTCCCTTCCTTCCTTTCTTGTATGTGTACTAACATCTTTTTTGAACATTTTTAAAAAGATTTTATTGGAGAGAGAGTTCAGGCATGAGCAGAGGGAGGGACAGAGGGACAAGCAGACTCCCTGCTGAGCAGGGACCTCCCCCCAACTGGGGCTTGATCCCAGGACCCTGAGATCCTGACCTGAGTTTAACCAACTGAACCACCCAGGCACCCCAAATTTTTTTTAAGCTAATAAACTCCAGAGCCTCAAAGATAGAGAAACATAAATTACAAACATGTCCTTTTTTGAGAAGCATCTCTCTCACTTCCACCTTTTGCTTTCTGGACTCAAACTGCTTGTTACATATACATTTTCTCTTAGGGGTCAGATTATAGCCTTGCAGGGTCTTGTTTTCAAGCCAAATCTTGTCTTCCTCATTATTTAAGAACTTATTCTTCAAGGAATGTGTGTGTGTGTGTGTGTGTGTGTGTGTGTATTTACCTGGTACACATTTGATCTATATGAGTAGATTTAAAATCTATGCATGTAACTCATTCCCAACCCTTTTGGTCAGTAGTCTCCCAATATTGTTTTTCATATACTTGACTGTTTAATTGAACCTTTACCTACCAGCCAGAAATCCATATACAGATCTGTTCTTCAAACTGTGTTGCTCTAACTTCTCCCTGCTTCAGAACCAGTGTTCAGTTGCACTGCATGTCCACAGCAGGCAATTTTCAGCTGTGGTCACAGATAGCTGGTCCAATTTTATGGCTAGATTCAGAAAAGACTGCTAGTTTTCTCCCCAAACTTATTCTCCCCCTTCTCCTATTAACTGTTTATCTGGGCATATGGCTGCTTTTACTAGAGAATATATTTTTCAATCTCCTTTGCGGCTAATATGGCTATGTGTCTAAGGTTTTGCTAATGGAATATGATTGGAAGTGGTTTTATTTTACTAATTGAAACAATTTTCCTGGACTTTTTCCTTGCCACTTTCTATAGGCTGGCATATGGGCATGCTGTTGGGTTTCGTTTTTGTTCTCCCATGAAGATGAGTATAAGAATATTCTACTTTAGGAAACAGTGAAGAAATGAGACTGAGAGAAAACCTTCCAGAACAGAGCTACCTCTTGGCTGTGGATCACATCTAGATACCTCTAGACACCACTGGATAATTAATTGTGAGAGAAAATGAATCCCTAACTTTTGGGCATCTCTGTTATAACAGTTTTATGTATTCTATTGGATATATCCAACTTACTCTTGGCAGCTCTGATCCTCTGATTACTTCGTATCTCATAGTGAGGCATTCATACCCATCAGGGCCCAATGTTGAGTCAGAAGATGTTTTCAAAGGGAGAGTGCATAGTTGCAATCATTGCATTCTGAAGGAGGCATGACTTTGCTCAGCAACCTTAGAGGCTTTGCTTTGGCTCACGATTTATACCAGGTGACACCTGCCATATGATCTTTTCTACACTTTGAGTATCATTGTATAAGATGTCTGGGTTCTTTGTTGCAAGCCAGAGAAAATAACACTGGTAAAGTTAAATAGAAAGTAAATTTATTTGAAATCTAGTGGGTGACTCACACAAAATCAAGGGAAAGGTGGGAGAATCAGGCTCAGAAAATGGATAGGTGAGGCAGCAGATACTAAAACAATACCATATTTGCAGGAAGATACCATTTACAATGTCATTTTTCTCCAGTTGCTGCCCTACTAGACATTTGATGTAATTATTGTCATGGAAGACCGCCACCTAAGTCATTTTAAAAACTACTCCAGCATCTTGGGTGCCCTGCTCATATTCCTCCGGTATTACTGTCATGGTTTGCTAAGGTTGACTTCTAACTATCAGTATCTCCCTGCTTGCCTGAGTACATTCTCTGAATTTACAAAGGCTGCTCAATATGTAAGTGTGACAGACTTTAAGTATTAGCAAATTGACTTTTTCAGTTCTCAACCAATGACTGATGAGAGCCAGGATATAAATACACAAGCCTTCTCTCTTCTCAGGTGGAATTACTGTAGTATGTTTTATTTTATACCATTTGCCCAAGGAAGTGAGCTCTGGTTGCCTCACAGTGGTAGCTGGCTTAATAATGGCCTCATCATTGACTACCTCTTTCTTTTGTTTTACCTCCCCTTTCCTCTTGGTGCTCTTGCATTTTCCAAATAGACTGTTGGTTCTTGAATACTTCTTTCAGAGTTTGCTTCTGAGGGAATCCAAACTAAGATAGCACTACTCACTCAAAATTCAAATCCCAGTTGAGAATACCTGACAGGCTGAACCCAGGTCAGTTGTATGTTGGGTGGGGGTGGGATGTGGAAGTATTTGATACTTTGGTTTCTATAGCATGAGGTGAGTCCTTATCTCTTCCCATGACTCATAAAATGTAGAAGTCTTCAAAATTTGGAAGGGGTGTATGGTGCTACAGATCAGAAACACTAACCTATTGCAAAGCTTTTCCCCCCTGGAATATTGCAGTATTTTTCTAATTGGTTCACCTTCCTTGAAGTAGGAGAAAGAAAGGGAAGGTTGAAGTATGAGGAAAGGTGCCTCTAAATTAGATAGCTATAACACCCAGCCTCACTCTTTGACCAAGCAATGCCTTACCACTTCATTATTTCATTCTATATCACTTTAACCAAATATAAGAAAGGCATTTTTTTGAGCAGTTAATTTCCAAATTAATATATTGGACTACTAACATTTTATATTCTACTTTTATCAAACAGCAAATTTTATACCTTGGAAAAATATGGCAAGTTTTTGAGAAAGTTGATTAGAATTTTATGTGCCAAATAAGCCTTAGAAAATGCAGTGTTTGAACAGATTAATGGAGTAGATAAAATGTTGGCTTCAGAGAATTTTTTATCTGTTTTCTCACATGGATGGATTTCAGTGTCCCAGCAAACCTAATATTTCTTCTATATTAATCTCTTGATTTTTGAGTTTTGTCATTTTTATTGCTTTCCTAAATTTTATTTGACCTGAGGCAGTATCTACCTGGTGTGAGTATGTGCAACTGTACTGTGTTCCTGTCAAGAAAGGGTGACACCTTCTGACTGCCCAATTTCCCTATAAGGGTTATAACAAATATTCCCTCAATTCACTTCTTTCTTCCTCTTCCTTGGGTGTGAGGGTAGAGGGGGAGATGCTATGGCTAAGTCCTTAAGCTAACAGTAGATTAAGATGGATGACTAGGTGGTATTACAGGAAGCAGACTTCACCAATCCTTCTTATTTGGAGTCTGCCCCAAGAAAATTGCTTGTGGGAGGTCTTTCAATGTGTGGGAGCTTCTAGCACCTCAAAAATCACTTCCAGAACCTTATTTAGGCACCATCTTTCACCTGGTATTTATCTACAACTGTTCTTTTCAGGAAAATCAAGTCATTAAGGAGAGGATGGGAGTGGGACGAGCCTACAGAGAACCATATGTGGGATGCATGTGTTTAGCATTTGTTTTGAACCAGAGGGAGCCAGGGATTCTAGCAAGGCTTGTTTTGATAATTCTGTGTCTAAGATGTTCATTTATTCATTTATTTATTCTTCTATTTATTATAGAATGCTCACCATGGCTTAGCCATTGTGTGAACTACTAAAGATACAAATAGCAATCATAAGGTCACCCAATTTATGTACTTTTCTCACATTAGAAACATCCCTACTGAGCAGCAATACTACTTAAAGGTAATTAAAAAAATTTACATGACATAATAGAATGCTCTTAGTTTACATTTTTCAAACACTTTTGAATACTGTCCATGTTGAATAACAAACCATATATATAAAAACAAAATTTGAGGTAAGGGAAAATTTAGAATTCTTTTCTCTCATTCTTCCAAGATGACCATCAATTCAAAGGCCAGTGTCTTTCAACTATTTTTTCCTCACAGCAGTAAGAAAGAAGTTAAGGTAGGCAAGATATGAAAGAGAAGGGGAAGCAGAAGTGTCTTCCACGAGGAATTTCACCTGATGAGAACAAGTGTGGAAAAAAATATTTGCCAGAGAATATCAGTAGTAATACTCCCATTTCTATTTTTTGCCTCAAATGAAGGAAGGGATAGTTCAGGCCATACATATGTTACATAATTTTGGTAAAGCTTTTGTATTAGCTTGATAGGATTGGATCTTTAATGAATGCTACTCAAACCTTTGTAGAGGAATTCCTACTGGCTTTCCTAAATACTGACTCCCTGACAAGTGCCATAGTTAACGTATGATCTGCTAGAGGTAAGACTGAAGGAACACATTCAAGTCTACTCCCATTGATTGAAGGCAGTAGATGGCTTCCACCCATGTGTTTTGAGAATGGCTGTACTCTTCCTGGTTAATAACAGTTCCCTTTTCCTACTTGTTTTCTCATTTTATAATTGTGAATCTCAAATTGACCTTGTAGAAGTTATAGCAAAAACAGTGTAGATGTGAATGTTTACCCTTGTGCTAATGGCTCAGCATTGGTGAGATTTTGGCAAGCTGGCTCTTGTTTAGAAAACCAATGGAAGGGTTAAGGAAGCATGTGCAAGAACAAGGTCATGGGCTCAGAATCACTTCTGTCTTTCTTAGGAAATGTCCCTGTGGACTCTGAGAAACTCAGAAAATTTGGACTTACGGAATTGGGTTTCCGTGTAGAGCTCTGTGCCTCCTGGGAGTTTGTAGAAAAATGAAAAGAAACTGGTCTCTATGTAGGGAAAGCCATATACCAAAATAAATCCATTTGGAAATTTGGTACTACATAGTTCTCTGGCTGCAAAATATTTAAGTCTGTGATACCCTATTGTTTCTTCTCCTATTGGCATATCTTTCCCCTGTTATGTCTGGTCTCTTAGATACATAATAACAGGAGATAAAAATGATCCCTTTCAATCTGATTTTAATGAATAGAAAGGCACCTGCTTTGCATGTGTTGTGTGGTGGGAAGGGGTGGGTATAAATTCTTGACTATGACTGCGGTCTCTAGTTACGTCACATTGAATAAATAAGAACAATCTGTATCCTTGGACCCTCCTCTTAGATGGTTGAGCAGATTGAGTGGTATTGCACATTCAAATTTAACTGAACACAGTAAGTTATTATAAATTTCTAAATTGAGTAATGGGGAGAAGTTTTAGGGAAGAGTTTTGAACTTGAACAAATGAAGGCTTGATTATTTAAGATTTTTGTTTTCTACTTCAGTTATATACTTTGATAAGATTCAGAAATGACTGTTTTTTGGATTAAGTACAAGTATAATTTTTACAAATATAATTTTATGACAATTATTCTGTATTTTGTAGTTGTTTTATGTCTACCTTTTGTGGAAATACTGCCTTTTTTCATTTTGAAAAAAATTGAAGTGAACAGATAAATCTCTGAAGAATGTGACTAATCTCAATTTAAATGTTGTAAGAGAACTCACAAGTTACTTCAGTTCACCTCATTTATTGATATCGATACTATATACTTCATATTGTTTTTAAGGGAAAGGTTGAGAATGCTTTATTATAAAAATGTCCCAAATACATCAAACCTGGGGAAATTTACTTCATAAATCTTGGACATGTCTGTTTGACTTAAACTCAACTAATTTCTATTTCTTTTTGAATGTAAATTTTAGGGTTGTTAGTGGTGTTTATTTGAATTTATGGTCTGATAAAGGATCACAGCTTACCTTTCCTAAGTCAACTTGCTTCTGCTGTTAGGTGTTCCAAATTGTTAGGAGTTGAGTTTTTATGAGTATGGATAAGCATTTTAAATAGTGTGATTTATTAATTTTGAGAAAAATGGAAAATGTTTCCCAGAATTTCTATAATATTCATAGACTCAAATCTAAATGAGAAACATTTCAGTCATTGGTACATTACTGAGTCTCAATCTCATTCACTTTTATAATATTAGAAATTCATGCAGAGCTAAATTTTGTGGATTATACAAACATAAGTTTATATTTAAGAGGCCAGGCAGAAATGTAATTGGGTGGATCTGGATCAGAATAATTGTTTTACATGAGCATGTGTTTTTAGCTGTTTTAAAATAAAAGTGAGCTCATATTGAGTTATATAGGAACCTACAATTTAAATTGAGAAATGAGATGCATGACGTAAACACAGTCATGGTTTATTTTTCCAAACATAAAGCATGAGGATAAGAGGTTAGTTTAATATGAATATGAATTTTTTCTCTTTGACTTCTACATTTGACCTTTACGGTTTAAAGGAAAATACATAGGGGAAAGATGTAGAAGTGACTGTAGATCCAGCTGCATATATGAGCATCTGCTATGTGCTAGGAATTGGGTAAATTACTTTTCCTATAATGTATCATACTGTCTTATAAGACTCTAGTGAAGATGATAGACCCATTCTATGAATGATGAAACTGAGGCATGGTGAGGTCAAATCTCTCTGATACAATGTTTTCCACTTCTGCGTAGAAATAAGTAGAGTGGTTGGAAGTAGGAAAATCCAAGTAGTGCTAAGTGGACCAGTAATGGAACAAAAGGATAAACACAAAGAGGTAATAGCTGATGAACCCAGATTAGAATTTTAGTTCAAGGAGAACTACCCACTGTCCCTTCTGCTTGATCTTGAGGTTCTTGGAAGAACCAGGGAGTGTTTTGATTTTTCTTGATCCAGTGAAGCCTTCCAGAATTCTTGAGTATAATCCCTGAAGCTGTTTGCCTAGAATTTTGGGTTAGGGATTTGCATCCTGAAGTGGTGAGGTCAAAGTCCTATTTTGAATAGTGAATGTGCCCTGCTCAGAGGGGAAGTGTGAACTCTGATGCCCAGGGCAGGTATCAGAATGGCTTGCAACATGCTGCTTTTTTTGGCACAGCTTCTCTGCAAATATGAGTGTACAGTGGGTTGGCTCTTTCTTTCCTATCTATCCTTCCAATTTACCAGTTTTGGCTTCTTTTTGGTAAGTTCTATTAGAATTTTGAGTATAATTAAGAACAATTTTCTGGCTGCTGTCATGTGATAAATAATGTAGTTTGAGTGTTCACTCCGTATTTCTGGGACAGTCTACAGAAAGGATTCCTTTCTATATTGTTGTAGAAAGAGAACTGCCTACATTCTTTTGCCACAAGGAAAGAATCACCACAATGGGTTGGGCAAAACATCCTTCAAAATAACTTAAAGGCAATTTTGATACTGTTAATGATCCAGTAGGGTTTCAACAATATATATATCTTCACTGAATTTTATATAAGGCAATGATTTTGACTTCTGTTCTTGGTTCCTCTTTGCTTATGGCATCTATACCAGATGAAAGGAGATGTGAACTCATCACACAAAACTCAACCAGAATTCCTGATGCTGCAAGATGTGTGTTTTTGTTTATAACATTAATGGCTTTTCTGTATAATACCTATTACATCATCATTGAGAAGGAAAGCCCTTATAAGTGAAAAGAAGAGTACCGTGTATATTGTGGAAAAGAGAAGAAAGGAAATTGTAATTCATTGAATATTTATTAGTAAGCTAACTATTATGTGATGCGTTTGTACAGATTCTTTTAATTTTCATTTAAAAACTGTGAACGCACATCTTACTATTTCCATTTTATGGATAAAAAAATGAAACCCACAGGGTTAAGTATCTTCTCAAATCCCAATTTACATACTGAATGGATGTACCAGAAAATGGACTTTTTTATTTCTTTTTTTAAAGATTTTATTTATTCATGAGAGACACAGAGAGGCAGAGACATAGGCAGAGGGAGAAGCAGGCTCCTTGAGGGGAGCTCAATGCAGGACTCGATCCCAGGACCCTGGGACCACGCCCTGAGGTAAAGGCAGATGCTCAACCACTGAGCCACCCAGGTATCCCCCTATTTCTATTTGTGACAAAACTCATAATTTTTCCACTGAGTCATACTACTTCTCTTTTGTATAATTTATTCACAAAGATTATTCACTACTATTTTGTACCAGATTCTATGTTAAATTCTAAGGAGAGAGAAAATTATCAGTATATATTTTTGAAAGATGACAATAATATAAAATACTGTGACTGTTCAAAGGGAGGAGAACTCTTTTCTCATATTACTGTATACAAATGTAAGAATTTTACTATGCAGTAAAACTTAATTGACAATGGATTGTGATGGTTTATAAACCCTTCTTGCTGCACTATTATGTGTTCTAGGATTATCTGATGTGGACTTCTATATAGTATGGATCTAGTTTTCATTTAGAAATTCTGATTTTTCAGATTATATTTAAAAAATAGAACTTCTGGGAGAGCTGTATTTGGATTTGCTGCAAATAAGTTTGAATTTTGGTTAGGCAAAGAAACGCCATTTTTAATGGAGGTAGGAGTGGGAAGTAGAAATCTAGGTACTGATTCTCACACTTGAACATGTCTCACAATCTTGTTAGAGGGATTGTTAAAATACAGATTTCCAGGCCCGATCAGAGATAATTCAAAAAGTCTGGGGCAGTGCTTGAGAATTTACATTTCTAACAAGTTCCTGGGTCATACCGCTACTACTGACCTGAAGACACACCTTGAGAACCACTGCTTTTTTTTTTAAAAAGATTTTATTCATTTATTTATCAGAGACAGAGGAAGAGGCAGAGACATAAGCAGAGGGAAAAGCAGGCTCCCTGTGGGGAACCTGATGTGGGACTTGATCCCAGGATCCTAGGATCATGCCCTGAGCCCAAGGCAGACACTCAACCACTAAGCCACCCAGGTGCCCCAAGAACCATTGTTCTACATGAAAATATTTTCTTATCCTTCTCATGTAGAATGGGCAAAATATGGAATATTTTTCTATAGTCCTTGGACCAGCTTGTTTTAGCAACCACCAATTACTGCTTTGGATTTACCTTATGAGATCTGGTGATCCACCACTGTATGCGTGAGGATCTAGAAAATTGCAAGATGAATACCATTTAGCTTTGTTTATAAAATCATTAAAAAATGTAAAGTTACTTTTGCAGATACAAGTTAAGAGTTCATTTAAGTATTTACTAAAATCAAAGGAAACATTAGGGTCCCTTGTTGAATGAGAAAATGACATGTTAAGACAGTTATTCCTGTGTTTTCTCATTTCTAAGTACTAACCAGTTGCACTAAAAACACTTTGAGGCAGCAGGTAGGTTAAGGATGATTTGGTGCACATCTGTTGTACGGTGGACATCTTATTTACTTCAAACAGAAGTGAACTCTGGAAAGAGACACCTCTGCATATTGTAGAGGAGCAAATTGTATTTTCTTGTACCTGGCATTTAATCCAACCATCAAACCCAATGGGCATGAGTTTCTCTAACTTGAGTGAAGTGATAACTAAACATTTCAACCTCAGACTTGAGTGTTTTGGTGTAACATATAAAATGCACTCAGCCGAGACCCTAATCCACAGTATTCATTTTCCCCCCTTGATTTATGTTTAGTACTTTGTTGGAAGGTTCCCTTTTCATCTGATTCCACATGGATGCAATGTTTCCTGTCTCACAGCCAAAGTCAACCTTTTAAGGCCTACAGGGGTGTCGTAGACATATAAATTAACAAAGCAGAGAGAAGGCTGGATTCCAGGACCACCTGGATTGCCAGCAAGAGCTCTAGAACCACAAATGTTGGTCAATGTCCAGAAGGTCAAGTGAGAAGTACATAGGGAAGAGCCTATGAAACCTGACAACAGTAAAGCTTGTGGAAGTAACATTTTTTATAATGGAGGTAAAAGGAGATTCAATGTAATCAGTGTAGGTTAAACAGACCTGGGATATATTAGTCATGGATCTTTAAAAAAAAAAAAAAAGTGCTTACACTACTTGAAAAAAGAGATTTCTGCAACTTTATTTCTAAAGCTTGGCAGCTGTAGGAGGTAAAGGGGCTAGTTCATAAAACCAGAAATTTTATGCAAGCTTTTCTAAATTGTTACCTGTGCTAGGGGAGATTGGAATGTTGAAGCAGTGTGTGGAAGAGAAATTCATATGTTTTTGGATTCAAGCAAGTGACTCTCTGGGTTTATGCAATCACTTTCCCCTTGTACTTATGAATAAGATTATTGCTAAAGAGCTAAATTATAAAAATCCTCTGGATTTTTTGATTATGTACTTATTAGATCTTCCTAACATGTCCAAGATCTCCAGTGTGTGCTATGTGTAATAGTTTATATACAATCTATTATTGTTGATATAGAATGGGACAGCAGATGTGTTTGATAAACAACTTTAACACTTTTGAGAAAAGAGCTTTCTGTAATACAAGTCACAGCAACCAAAGAGCAAAAATTTTAGATTTGATGGAAGTCATGTATAGTCCAAAATAATTATCTTGAGTGTGCATAATTTTGCCTAAAGAATCATTTCATTTTAAAAGAAAAAATGCCTTCTCTTAATTTGTCACCACCCTTTCTCTGTTCCAATCAAGAATCTTGGGATCAAAAACGACAAAAAAAAAAAAAAAAAAAAAAAAGAACTGGGTTGTTTACTATAATATGTCCAAGAATTTGTAGGGTCTTACCAAAGGCAATGAAACTGTCAACATAGTTTCTTATAAGTTTATTATGCATCTACACTCTGGCATGTGTTGTACATTTGTTGGAAGAAGTTTTCCAATATTCACTTCCAGGATTCCTTGGCTGTAAACAGCTGGAGAAGTCAAAACTCCGTGAGCCGAACTGGACTTCTTATTGATCATCTGGTGTCAACAACTTAAGATTGACTTTGCACCTCCAACTGATCACACAGTTACTGTTTTAAAATTTTCCAGATCTTGTATCTTTTTTTTCTGTTTACTTGGAAGTCTCAGAAACTCCTTTTAAGGATTTCAAAATTTATGTTTAAGAATATCAGATGTAACAGAATATGCAATTTTATTTTGTGAGCACTGTCAGGGTTAACCTCATTTCCTGCTCTGAATTTCACTTTCTCTACGTACTGTAGTCACTGGGGAAGTTGATATCTTCCCCAGAGACAGCAGTCTTAATGGGGATAATGAACATTTACTAGTTTAAATATATTCATTCTAGGCAAAAGTAGCGAGTAGGGGATCTTCCTTTCCCCCCTCAGATAAATTTGTACTATTTTATCATTAAGTATTCTCTTTTGTTTTCTAGGCTTAGTACCTGGGTTTAATCTCCTTGCCCTAATTCATTTAATGGAACAGGTCTTAGAGTTTTCATGGGCCAATTCTGTTGGCTCCATTTTGTCCTGTTTCCTATGCTGCCCCACTCCTGGTCTAGCCCTTCTTTTGGGACAAGTAAACATCTAAGGCACCATTTTCTCTTTTAGTGATGGGCTGGGAAGAGAAGGCTAATGTGTGGACATACTCTCACTTAGAGTGTGTTCTCTGTAAAGTAAAAAAATTCAGTAGGATGCGTCCTATAATAAGCAAAAAAAAAAAAAATCACTTTAAGTGGAGAGAATAGAGTATAAATATGTGGTGTCCAAAAATATTTATTGAATAAGTTTTCCTACTTGATGCTCAAGAGAATTCACCTTACCTTGGAATCCAACTCAGATATTTCAAACTATTTAGACAGGATGGGGAGTGTCATGGATCTGCCATGGAAGTGGCTTTCAAGTGGGATGAGGAGTGAATTTTTCATTAGACTGCCTAATCTCTTTTCCAGTATATTTTAACAGCAGCCTGCTCTTGTCTAAAAATTATGCCAAGAGAATTTTTATTATGGCATCCAACCCCTATTCTTAGGAAGTCAGATATTATACGATATTAGCAAACTAGAAGCAAAACAAAAAGAACACATGAGTTGTTAGAGGAATGAATAGCAGAGAGATCTCTCTTCTGGGGTAGGGAGAGTCAAGGGAAGCTTTCTGAAAAAGAAATGTCCAGACCGATACTTGAAACATGAGTAGATATTAACTAAGGGACTGGAAGAAATCCTGTATTGCTGAATCACATAGGTCAAGGGGGTACGTAGTTTGAGATGAGGCTGGAGAGGCAGACTGGAAGCAGGGAACATGGGTTCTTATGAGTTTTGTACAGGAGTCCATTTGTCCTAAAGGAAATGGGGAACCATTGAAGAACGTTCAGTAGGGGCATGATATGATTTGATTTGTATTTTTAAAGGCAAAGGATGGAGGCGGGCCAACATATTTTTGCTGTTATAAACACTTTAATGCCAATTAACATATAGTCCTTTCACTAACATACATTGAATTATTAAGAGGTAGCAAGTACTGTGTAATGACTGGAAAAGATACACCTAAATGATAGACTCTGGGGTTATCATGAGCATCATGAGATGGCAGACAGGACTTACCCTTTGGCGTGATTCTGCTACTGGGTAACCTCAGTGTATAATAGGTATTCGAAATGAAATACTTCCATCCCGGTGGGAGATCTATCTGATGCTCTATAGTGGATGGATGTTTGTATGATTTTCAAGATAAGAGATAATTAATATTTCATTGTTGTCTTCCAGGGATTTTCTATATAATACTAATGCACATTGTCAGTTGCTGAACCACATATAAAATTACCTTCTTGTATGCAGCAGGGCTTTGTCATTTTCAAATTTATTTAAAAACTTGATTCATTATTGTTCATTTCACAAATGATTATTGTGTCTAATAAGTTACTGGCACTGTTCAAGGTACTGGGAAAGAACAGTGAACAAAAAACTTTTTTGGTCTCATTCATTTAGTGAATTTATGTATTTTGGTTTCTAACACCTCTGTATTAAACAGTAACAAGTTTCAAATTGATTTAAACTTTCTTTTCTTAAATTACTGGGGCCTGCTTTCAGCCTCCATTTCTCTTCCCTCTGCTTTAGTTCTAGAATATTGAAACTGGCAAACAAATACATGCTATCTATGAATACTCTTGGGACTTTAAAGATTTTTGATTTTCCCTTCATAGCCTTTATTCCAAAGAAAAGAGCAGTAAAGCTCATTTTTTGATTAAGCATACTATGGCCCTCAGCAAATATTTACTCTCTGATTTCATACTTATATAATATTGTGCTTGTACCCAAATATAATATTGTTCTTGTTCTTCCTGATATTGTGCTTGTACTCATACTTTTTAGGTATATTAGAGATATTTTCCTACCTTATTAGTTTTTTTTTTTTTTAATGTGCATTGTGTCTGCATTTGTGGCATGGATGATAGAGGATTAAAGCCAAATCTTGGAATTTGATGAAACATTTTTCTAAACCATGTAAATTCATTTTCAGGGAGCTAATATAATAATCTCAAACACCTGTGATTTAGACAAGAGGAAGTCAAATATTCTAAAGGATACTTACTACAGCCAAAATACTTTAACAGAGATGAGTGTTCATGATGGTTTCATTCTCTATGCCCTATCTAAATATCCACACTGTAACATTTGCTTGTTATTGATTAGCCCATCACAAAATTTCTATATTATATCCAGGAAGGAGGATTTAGACATTGAGATAATGTTGAATTGACATGTTTGTCTATGCTACCGACTCCAACTACCTAAATAGTTTTTTGAGGGGATTAGATTATAGGTTTTACAGAATTAGAAGACAGCAAACAGAAATGACCCCTTTCTTTGTATTCATGGGTCAGTTAAATTTGAGGGTAGCTCTACAACCCTCAATGCTAGTAGACAAGGAGGGGGCACCAAGCTAGCTGTTAACTGGACTTCAGGCTGTAGGAAAAGTTCTAGATTGTTCCCATTGGTGGCTAGTTGATTCGTTGGTTAACATTACAAATGGGAAGGGAAACCAGAAAGTAATATAACCACAGAATACAATATTTTAGGAGAATACTTTTTTGCTCTCCACTTTTGCTGAAATATTGTGCTAATACTTTGTTGGACTGGGAATTGAAGCCATATTCCTGCTTGTAGACTAAGAGAGGAAGTACCATCCAAGGCATTTAGAATGGCATCTTTGTGGAAAACAGTGCTTACAGAATAGTATTTTTCCATAACTACACATGATAATCCTGGTGAATCTGTATTATGGTTTTATACAAGGGTAGGAAATTTTTTTTTTGATTTCCCAAACTGAACACCTTTAATATTTTTATTTTTGTTTATTTGTCTGTAACAACACACTAATCATGTATCTGTGAAGAAAGCATGTCCTGATGCCCAGGTCTTTATCCTGATATTATGGAGTTCAATACATTTATTGGAGTTGAAGTTTTTATTCCAAGAACATACTGTTTTAGATACATCGTTCTGAAGTTTATGTGCTTGGTTTCTACAGATTCATGTGATTTTCTAAAACTAATTTGCAACATTTCTCTTATACACACTGGGGAAGGAGGGGAAAGGATGAAAACATTTTAAGAATGGAAATTTTCAGAGATGGTCAAGGTTTATCCCCATGAAAACTGACTAATTGAACCTTTTTAAAATTAAGACTTGAGAGAGGAAAGATTGGCATTTAAAGCAAATTCAGCTCTCACACCACTCTTTGGTATCAAAATCCAAACAATCTCCTGTGAAAAACTGGCTGAGTTGATGAGCCTGTTTGGGGCAAGTTCTCTCTACTCCACTTCTCAATGAGGCTGAATCTCAGAGATAATGCTGCTAGAATGGGCATAGCTGCTACTCAGACATGAGAAAGCATGTGGCTGAGGCAACTGTCCCAGCTGTCCCAGAAATGAAATCCTCAGGAAAACATTTGGGGCAACTATATCTAACTGATGAGCTTGGATGATCTATCGTTACCCATATGCTGCATATCCAGTGAGAAACTCTTCAGTGGAAATTAAGTTTTGTCAATGAAAGTCTTATTGGGGAGATTATTTAGGGTCCATTTTCATAGCAGTGGCCAGTAAAAATATACTAAAATCCTGTTTTCACAGCAAGAATATTTGTGTGGTTCTTTATTCTGTATTTGCATATTTAAACTATCCTCTTTAGTTTTGGAATTAGTTAAAGTTGGTGCTTAGTTTTGTTTTCTTAACAATGTAATATTTTACATTACATTGGAAAGTCCATCTAATCTTATTTCTATCACACTCCATTTACCTCTATTCATTCAAGTTTTCATGAATATTTTCATGTAATTATATTCATGAAATGTTGCCAGTTGCATATTCCCTTCTTGGCACTCATAGAAATATTTGGAATATGGGACAAGTGTTCAAGGCAAAACAAGTCTACTGGGAATTATCATAAAAGCTATAGTATAGTATATAATAAAAAAGTATACCTGTGTTTAACCTATGTGTCAAACTGTAAAGATACTGAGACTTCCTGTGTAAGGCGTAAGGACATACTGAGAAATAATCCATTCTTTGCTAGCTGCAAATCCTGCATTTCCTTTCCCAGGTAAACCCAGAGAACCCTGGCGTGTCCTTTTTTCTGCCTTTCCCTGTCAGACTCCTGGGACTCCAGAATAGATGCTGAATCATGGACGAGAAATGTGTCTGTCTCAGTTTAGGGAACTGGTTTCTCTGCTTCATGCTCCTGTTCCTGCTTCACTCATAGCTAGGTCTGACATCTCTTTTGGAAACCACAGTTCATATAATGGCCATGGCTTGGTTACTCTACTAAAACTGAAGCAAACTCCTCTTCCAAAGGATGTGAATCTAATTACTAGAATGTGACCATAGTCTCTTATTATGGTTTTGTTTTATCTCATGTAGCCTAGAATAACAGAAGTAATCACCCTGATCTGGTCACCTCACACAACTCCAAGGAAATTGTATTTTTAAAAATAGGGATGGTAAACTGGAGTGGGCGCAGAGGATAGTCACAAGAATGGGCAGTAAACGTGCCATCTTCTCTCTTGGGAATGGTTGAAGGAATAGGATTGATTAACCTAGAGAAGCAACTTGCGGTTCCTTTTATTTATTTGGATGGTTTTCATGGAGGGGGAACTACAATACCCTTGAGTAGAGGACAGAATTAGGACAGAGATGACAATTACAGAAAGTTTAATTTGAATGCATATGAAGAAAATGTTTCTATTTACTTGAATTGTCAAAGGATGGAAAAGATGGTCTTGAGAGAATGGCCTGAAACGAGTAGATACCTTCACTCATGCTGGCTGACCACTAGGGCAGATGGTGCTGAGGATCCCTTGAGGTTGGACTAGATAATATCAAGGATCCTTTCCAACTCTGATATTGTGTGAGTTTATGGTTCAGTTATTAGTAATTGAAACAAGATACCAAGGAACCTGAGAGACTTATTTTGTGTACACTTAAAAAAGACACTTTGTGGGCAGCCCAGGTGGCTCAGCAGTTTAGCACCACCTTTAGCACAGGGTGTGATTCTGGAGACCTGGGATCAAGTCCCCCGTCAGGCTCCCTGTGTGGAGCCTGCTTCTCCCTCTGCCTGTGTCTCTACCTCTCTTTCTCTCTCTCTCTCTGTCTCTTTCTCTGTCTCTCTCATAAGTAAATAAATAAAATCTTTAAAAAAATCACACTTTGCTCACAAATGCCTTAGATGTTCATCTGTCTGGAGCAAAATATTAAACAAAAGGATCTTATAAGGCTTCCTTGAAGGAAGAATGTCTTCTGTATTTAAAGGTGATTCCTTTGGGCAATATTTATAAAATAAAAGGTAAGTTTCAGGCATTCTGTTTTTCACTCATGGTCATGAACAGCTTGCTTTTTGTCAAGTGATACTAGCTCCTTCCTTAAATTGTGTATCTTGCATTATGGTCAACATAATCATGAAATAAGCCTTTCCTTCTTTAGAAACTTCACACTACAGAGCCATCTGTTCCTTTTAACCGAAACCACAGTGGTCCCATGGCTTCCAGCTGTAGTCTCCATTGCTAAATCATTCCTAAGGAGATTGGTTGGCTAAGTTACTGTAATAGTCCTCGTGATTATTTTAGATTCTGACTTCTTAGGATCATACAGTTTTCTCCAATCCATGTTTTAATTTTTTCTGGTAGCCTTTCAAGCTACCTATATTCCTAATTTCCAGATAAACTGAACGTAATTTCTTTTTGTTTTTGTAGATATGTATATTTAGGTAACTGGTATTTCACTTCATTCTTTTTTTTAAAGATTTTATTTATTCATGAGAGACACAGAGGGGAGAGAGAGGCAGAGACACAGGCAGAGAGAGGAGCAGGCTCTGTGCAGGAGCTCGACATGGGACTTGATCCCGGGACTCCAGGATCACGCCCTGGGCTGAAGGCAGGTGCTAAACCGCTGAGCCACCTGGGCTGCCCTATTTTACTTCACTCTTTATGGAACAAGCTCCATTCTTCTTATGGTCCCCCTAATTGAAAAATTAAAGCCAAATATTTAGGCAGTTTAAAATGATTATTTTAGTTGTAACATTAAAAAGTGCACATAAGGAACAGTAGTGCCTTATAATAAATTGAATTCTCCATCTCCCACAAGAGGCAACATGCAACATTGGCTATTCTATTCTACTTACTGACTGGTGAGCAGTTATGATACATTTTGGGGGAATTTCTGTTATCTCTTGGTGTTTTACAATTTTCCCATTTTAATATTTGAGTGTGGATAACATTTATTTTGCATAGTTCTCGGTGACCTTAATAACAGAAAGCTCAGCTATTGGACATTTTATTCAATTATTTGCTGTATTTTGTCTTCCCCTCCATTCTGTTATCTTCCCTGGGAATTCCTATGAAATGGATCATGTTTACACTGAGACATTGTGATTTCCCTTGTATTTTCTATTGCTTGCTCTTTGAATGATCCATTTTTAGTAAATCTATGTATGTGTAATAAGTACTTATGTGTGTGTTAATGTTTAGAAATGAGTAGATGTACAACAATATGTTAACACTAATTAACTTTGGAATTATGGAATGAGACTTTCAAGTTTTACCCTATTCTATTTTATCTGAAATTGAAAAAAATACATTTGTGAATTATCTAACAAAATTGAAAGTATTTAAAATATGCAAAATAAACTAAAAAACCAAGCCTACTGATTCTGTTATTAAAATAATTTCTGATTTAATTGTTTTAGTTGCTTACTGTAACCATTTGGGAAGGTGTTTTAAAGTTGAATACAATGTGTTTCTAATGTACTTGCTTTAAATTAACAATATTTTGGTGCATATATTTTTCTTGGTATATTACATACCAAGGGCTTAGAATGGTGTCTAATATTTATTAAGTACTCAATATATTTTGACTGATTAAATGGCTGAGATGTCCAGAAACTACCGATTTCTAAATCTTAAAGATACATTAAGTTCCTTGTCATCTTTTATTTGGAAATCTGTTTAGAAGATTTTGTCCCAATGGAAAAACTAGGGGCCTGGGCTACTCTAAGGGACCTGGGTACAACTCTTCCACAGTCCTTTAGTTAAAAGCTCTGTCAACCCAAAACTTTGTAGCTTGATCTTATTGTCAATGATTTTGGCATCCTTGATTCTATTTAGAACATTCAGTTTTCCCAGTTATCTTTGGTTATTTCATCAATCTTGTTTCATCTGTAAATCGTCTAAAAAGTTCTTAATACTACTGTTTGCTAGTGGCATCCTTCTTGAGTTGAGCTCCATCAACCATCTTGAATCAGAAATTCCATTAATCCTTTTGATTTGTGCATTTTGGTTTTCCTTTGGGTTAGGTATGCTTTCTTCTATTATATCCTTGAATATTTTATTTTGTCTGTATTTTTTAATCAACAAAAACTAGCTACATGTTTCAGTTCCACTGAGTATTTTCCATATAGACATCTATTTAATCTATGTGTACCCTTTTTCTGCAGTCTGTTTTCATTGAATCTATGATACTTATTCAGTTTTCTAGGTTTCTTTTCCTAGGTTATTTTCTAAAGACTTTAAAAAATTTGTTCTTGCATAACTCATTCACTTAAATGTTTGACATTTTAGTTTATTGCTCTTTCTCATCTCTGATCTAGTTTTAACAGTTCCATGCAGTTGTGATCTAACATTTTTTCCCTTTTTCTAGGGGGAAAGATAGTTCAACATAGGGCCAAGTGTAACTTTTGCATATTCCTTCTTCCTCTTTTCTTTTTCTCTTCTTTCTTTCTTTCCCTCCTTTCCTTTCCTTTCCTTTCCTTTCCTTTCCTTTCCTTTCCTTTCCTTTCCTTTCCTTTCCTTCCTTCCTCCTAATAGTTCCTACATTTTTTTTTTTTTTTGGTCTTTGAGGAAAGCATTCCTCAGCTTGCTACTTTCTCCAAGATCTTGTATTGGCTTTTCATTGGCTCCCTGGACTATTCCTATGGGTAGGACTAACTTTGTGGGCTTGTGGCCAGTGCCATAGTCTCATGTTCAGAGAAGTTTAATGCTCTACAATTGTCATCATGATATTCTTAATTTTGTCTCTGAATTTGTGTTTTATAAGTTAAGTCCAGTGGGACCATAAAGCACATACATCTGGGCTTTCCTGTCTTGGTTACCTGCTCCCCACTCTGTAAAGGTCAGTGTCCGTCCAAAGTCAGATGGTGTGTAATGTGTGGCTTCCGGGCCTGGGGAATGGAAGTGCCTGACCCTGATCAAACTAGCAGCTTCATGTTTGGGGAGCCATTCACTGGGGTGAATTTCTTGACCAACTCTAATCATATACCTAGTTGCATCTCCATGTGGAAATTACAATCACTTTGAATCACTACCTGCAATGGGTTGGGATGGCAAGTCTGGAAGGATATTGACTTTCCCACGGTAGGCTGGGGCACAACATGTAGACTGGGCAGCTGGCAGAGCAGGGAAATCCTGCAGTAAATAGACCATGCATCAGGAGGCATGGAGTGAGTTCCCCAGGGGCCTGTGAGGGTCTGAGCTAGCATAGATAATATACTTGAGCTCCAGAGAGCATGAAACTAAGTACCCCCCCCCCCAAAAAAAGAACCCCAAACACCATGATACAGTTTGAGAGAGAGAGAGCATTGAAGAATAGAAAATGTTTTATATTTTAGTACCTCTAATGGCACTTTTCTCTTGCTTTTTGAACATAGCCCCACATTTTCCCTTTTGCATTGGGCTCTGCAAATTACATACCTGGCCCTGCTTGTAGGTATTCTTCAGATTTCTCCCCTTTAGAACTCAACCTAGAGCATTGGTGATATAGGTTTAAAACTATCAGTATGGTCATTTATCTGACCAAATGTATGCATCACAGGAGAAATGTTGAAACCACTGTAGTATGGACAAACTTCATTAAATTCAAGCAATGGTTTAAGGAAACAGTGATGTTTTCATTAGAGATTTGTAATTGCTTTTCATTTTTGAGATGAGTTTATCATGGTAATATTACCAAAGTTAGGGAAAATTTCACCACCATTGTGGTTTTGAGTGGTGAGACAGAGGTACTTTTTCTCTTGATGTAACTTGATATTGTTGGCATGTGTCAGTGGGTCTAAGTAGACTCTTTCCACCCTCTTCTGTCTTTTCCCTGGCCTTCAGACACACATTTTCAGATTAGGGGCTGAGTTTCCTGTAGGAGAAGCCAGAACAGCTATTCAGGTGCTGGGAATTAAAGAAATCTAGGGCATTTTGACGCTGTTTTCTCTTCTAAATATGCTATGTGTTTTTTTTTTTTTTTTTTTTTTTTTTGCTGTTCACATAGGCTTTCTTGCTATAAGTTGGAGCATATTGAGATTCAACACGTTTCCTTTTGCATATTTTCTGAAATACTACATTATATTCTTTGAGAATGCCAGTTTGGTTTAATTTGTGCTAGATATGGAACAAAATCACTTCAAAAGGGTAAAATACATAGTTGACACAATTCTTTAGTATTATGATTTTTTTCCCTTGAAATTTTGTTTTGGATTATCATTTTCTGTTAGGGGGGATTATAAGCCTTAGTTTGTTGCTGTGTTTCCTAATAGTCCTATCTCTATCAAGTTATGCAAAACTCCATAAACATTAAGCTAAATGGCCATATAACATTCTAATATACCTTAATATACTTGAGTAACCTATATTGGACAGTAGTTTGCTGATTATTTTGCCACTGCAATTAATGTAGTAAACATTTTTGAGAAGATATGTTTTTTGTTGCATTCCAGATTGTTTCAAAATAAATCCTCTACATTGGAGTTATACACATGAAGCCTTGGTATATATTACAAATTGGCTTATAGCAATTTCGATTTCTACCAGCAATCTAAAGTTTGCCTACCTGATTAACCCTGGGTATTATCACTTAATTGAAAACACTTCTCCTTTTTTTGGTAATTTTTTTATTGGAGTTCGATTTGCCAATATATAGTACAACACCCAGTGCTCATCCCGTCAAGTGCCCCCCTCAGTGCCCATCACCCAGTCACCCCGTCCCTCCACCCACCACCCCTTCCACTACCCCTTGTTCATTTCCTAGAGTTAAGAGTCTCTCATGTTCCGTCACCCTCTCTGATATTTCCCACTCATTTTCTCTCCCTTCCCCTTTATTCCCTTTCACTACTTTTTATATTCCCCGAATGAATGAGACCATATAATGTTTGTCTTTCTCTGATTGACTTACTTCACTCAGTATAGTACCCTCCAGTTCCATCCACGTCGAAGAAAATGGTGGGTATTTGTCCTTTCTAATGGCTGAGTAATATTCCATTGTATACATAGACCACAGCTTCTTTATCCATTCATCTTTCGACGGACACCAAGGCTCCTTCCACTGTTTGGCTCTTGTGGACATTGCTGCTAGAAACATCGGGGTGCAGGCGTCCCGGCGTTTCATTGCATCTGTATCTTTGGAGTAAATCCCCAGCAGTGCAATTGCTGGGTTGTAGGGCAGATCTATTTTTAACTCTTTGAGGAACCTCCACACAGTTTTCCAGAGTGGCTGCACCAGGTCACATTCCCACCAACAGTGCAAGAGGGTTCCCCTTTCTCCACATCCTCTCCAACATGTGTTGTTTCCTATCTTGTTAATTTTCCCCATTCTCACTGGTGTGAGGTGGTATCTCATTATGGTTTGGATTTGTATTTCCCTGATGGCAAGGGATGTGGAACATTTTCTCATGTACTTATTGGCCATGTGTATGTCTTCTTTGGTGAAATTTCTGTTTATGTCTTCTGCCCATTTCATGATTGGATTGTTTGTTTCTTTGCTGTTGAGTTTAATAAGTTCTTTATATATCTTGGAAACTAGCCCTTTATCTGATACGTCATTTGCAAACATCTCCCATTCTGTAGGTTGTCATTTAGTTTTGTTGACTGTATCCTTTGCTGTGTAAAAGCTTCTTATCTTGATGAAGTCCCAATAGTTCATTTTTGCTTTTGTTTCTTTTGCCTTCGTGGATGTATCTTGCAAGAAGTTACTGTGGCTGAGTTCAAAAAGGGTGTTGAACTGTGTTCTCCTCTAGGATTTGGATGGAATCTTGTCTCACATTTAGATCTTTCATCCATTTTGAGTTTATCTTTGTGTATGGTGCAAGAGAGTGGTCTAGTTTCATTCTTCGGCACGTGGCTGTCCAATTTTCCCAGCACCATTTATTGAAGAGACTGTTCTTTTTCCTTGGAGAGTCTTTCCTGCTTTGTCGAATATTAGTTGACCATAGAGTTGAGGGCCCATTTCTGGGTTCTCTATTCTGTTCCATTGATCTATGTGTCTGTTTTTGTGCCAGTACCACACTGTCTTGATTCTTGATGATCAGCTTTGTAGTACAACTTAAAATCCAGCATTGTGATGCCCCTGGCTCTGGTTTTCTTTTTCAATATTCCCCTGGATATTCGGGGTCTTTTGTGATTCCACCCAAATCTTAAGATTATTAGCTCCAACTCTCTGAAGAAAGTCCATGGTATTTTGATAGGGATTGCATTGAATGTGTAAATTGTCCTGGGTGGCTTTGACATTTTCACAATATTAATTCTTCCAATCCTTGAGCATGGAATATTTTTCCATCTCTTTGTGTCTTCCTCAGTTTCTTTCAGAAGTGTTCCGTAGTTTTTAGGGTATAGATCCTTTACCTCTTTGGTTGGGTTTATTCCTAGGTATCTTATGGTTTGGGGTGCAATTGTAAATAGCATTGATTCTTTAATTTCTCTTTCTTCAGTCTCATTGTTAGTGTATAGAAATGCCACTGATTTCTGGGCATTGATATGTATCCTGCCACACTGCTGAATTGCTTTATGATTTCTAGCAATCTTGGGGTGGAGTATTTTGGGTTTTCTATGTACAGTATCATGTCATCTATGAAGAGGTGCCAATTTGAATACCTTTTATTCCTGAAAACCCTTCTATTTTGTTTTGCATTTCTCTGACTACTACAGAGATAGGAAGTTTCTTTAAATGCTTTTTTTTTAAAACTCTATTTCCTTTCAGGTTTTCATTTGAAATGAGCAACAACAAAAAACTTCAGAGCTAAATACCTTTGAGAAAACATTAAATTGTTTGTGATTTCTTCTATGAATCTCATGTTTAAATAGGGAAAAAAGGTATCTTAGTAGGGATGACTTTTGTGGTTGTCTGGAATAGCTATAGCTTATTAATTCTATTGAGGGTAAATGGCTGAGGCTAGCCAGCTGCCTAAAAGATTTAACCAAAGGTAGACAAAAGAGCATGTGTAGCTTCATTCGTAACTTCATCAACTCTTCCTACTGCCTATATAGTTTCTTAAAAGTTGTTTAAGGGTTTATATCTCCCTGGAGGTATAAACCTTTTCATCAAAGGTTCATTTAGAAATTAATATTTGTTTTATGGTTCATATACATTGTCAGAACTGTTACTCAGTGTATCTTTTTTGAGATGGAAATTTAATTAGGTGTGCATTTGTGATGAAATGTTTAAATGACTTAGGAATATGTACAACCACATGCACATGATATTTAATCAAGTGTAAAATAAGTAGAATGTAGAAATAGTAATCTCTTAGTGCTAAGACTGAACATATTTTCAGTTGAGCAAGGAAAATTAACCTACTTATAGCTATGGTATTATTTGCTCTGGTGATTTAACCCTACAAATATTTTACAAAATAATATAAATAGAAGCATATGTTAAGTGTGGGCAACTGTTACCATGTCACATTCTCTAAATAACCATGAATTGATGAATAATAAAACTTATGTGTTTATAATCTCTAAATATGTACTTCAAATATAATATATATTTTGTTTAAACCAAAAAACTAAAAATTTTTTGGCAATAGTGATTTCTCTTTATTGAATAAAATGAGTTCATGTGCATAAAAAGTGTTACAAAGCCATAAATTGCTAGACAAATGTTAGTTGTCACCATTACAAATGCTTAGTAAGAATTCCAAAGAGAAAATGAGTATGACTCAGTCAAACAAGTTTAGGAAGACGTTCATTCAGTAGCTAGAAGGATTTTCTTGACAAGAACACACTCTTATCTAGAATCTTAAATACCATACTGAATTGGGAAAAGACATTTTCATGATGGGTAATTATAAAACTTAGTTAAAATGTTAAGGTAATAAATAACTTAAAAATTTCTATGTAAAAAACTATTTTGTTTGGCAGTGAACAAATAATCACTAAGCTTTCCTGTGCTAGATGCTGTTCTAAGTATTTGGGACAAGTCAGTTAATAAACTAAAGATTCCTGCCCTTGTGCTTACCTTCTGGTGAGGAGACATAGAAAATTAACTAGAAACATGATTAATATGCTAGTTGTAATGCAGGTTAGAAGATAAGTGCTTTGGACAGAAGAAAAATTAGGGGGATTAGGAGCCTCTGGGTGGGGAGAGAAGGGAGAATTTTTCAGTAGCCCTTGTTGGGATAGTAAGTTTTGAGCAAAGACTTTGAAAAGATGAGGGGCTAGTCAAGAGGTTATCTGAGGAGAGAGTATGGCAAGCAGAAGGAACAGCTCGAGAAAAGCCTACTGTGGGAGCATGCTAGAACCAGTTGGGAGGCCAGTGCCTGGAATAAAGTGATCAGAAGACAGTGAAAAAGATTGCTTCAGAGAGCTAATGAGCAAGGGACACAATCACATAGAATCTTATCAGCTACAATAGGACTTTGGGTTTTATGCTGTGTAAGATGGGGAGCCAATGTAGAGTTTTGAGCAGAGGAGTGATTTTAAGCTGACGTTTATTTTAGAGAGATTTTTAGCTTCTGCATTAGGATTACATTATAGGGGATAAGGTTAAAAATCGAAGCAAGATATGATAGATGCTTGGGCCAGGTGAATGTGGTAAGTAGTAGCCAGTTCTGAATATATTTTGAAGGTAGAACCAATGAGATTGCCAGTTTGTTGCATAGGATGTGTGAGGAGTAGTTTGCATGTTGCTAGACAGTTCCATATACTCTACACCACTAAATTTGTTCTTGATGTTGAGGGTTCCTGACATCCTTTTTGTTTTGATGAGTCCTTGTCTCTGGTCATTTCAGGTTCCAAGGACTCATGCTTGTCTGATTAGTACTGATGCACCTCCCTTTCGAACTGTTCACCTGGTTTCAGATGTCCAGCTCCATCATTTAAACCTTATCCAAATCTAGCCCTCTGTCATGCCCATTCTTTGTCCCGATTCCTACTTATCTTCTAGCTAGTCATTTTGTCCTGAGATCCTTACCCTGGAATCTATTATGAGCTGCTACCTATTGGTAGCAGTGCTAGCTATAGTTGCAATTATTAATTCATTAGTTAAGCTACAATAAAGAGAATGGGTCATTTAAGATTATTTAAGATTTAAGAATTTATCTTAAGTTATTTAAGATAAAAAAAAAAGGAACAGATTTTTGATTTTATGAATTCCTGGCTAAGCAAGACCCTGTCTTGGCATCACTTTAAGCTGAATACATTGTCCTTGCAGAATAAATATATTCAAGGTTTTCAATATTTATGACCTCCTTCTTCTTCTATAGGACCAAAAATCCTTTTGGCTATGGAAATGATGTTGAGTCAAAATTCTTTAAGTCAAAAGCATTTTAAATTCAATGTTTTTTAATTTGGTTAGTGGACAATTGAGATATTTAAAGAGTTACAAGTGAAATAAAACTAATAAATTTCTTATGAAAAATAGCTCTGTATAACAGTCACCTTTTGTCACCTTGATGGAGAAGTTTGGGGTTTGCCCCATTCTTACAGTTTAATGGTGCAATCTCATCTGAACTCCATTTGACCTCCTCTTACTTGAAATGGACTGTATAGGAAAGCAGAAAAATACTTTCAAATAAACATCTCCTAAAATGCATTTTAACCTTGGATCTGGAAATCTATAAAAGAATACCTTTTTTTTTTTCCAGTACATTGATAACATGGAGAGAATTCCTTACAGCTGAAAATTATGGTATTTAAAGGTTTCAAGATGTCTTTCCAGGTTTTGAATTGGCAGCAAGCCAGTGACTGAATGGTTACATTTTAAAAGCCCATCTTGCCTCCACTTCCTTTAGGTTTTCTTATTTTTCACATCAGCTTGCTCCCAGACAATATTTAATATATTCTTTAAAGTTCATTCACTTTTCTATTACTCTAGATACAAAGTTTCCCTCAAAAAAATCTTCAAAAAATTAAGTAAAAGATGTAATAAATCCCAGCAAATCCTAGAGAACCTGACCATCCTCAAATACATAAGCAGAAACATTTTGGCTTAGTTCCTTATAAAACTTAAGTAAATGTTTACTTAAGAATCTTAGTATAGTATCATTATTTTCAGATCCACTTCTAAACTGGTTTGTAACAAACATATCTTTTTTGTGCGTGTGGCTTGCTAAGCAATCTTAGTGGTTTAAAGCATCTGTGTTACATGTAATTTAAATACCTTTGAATTCTCCTTCCATAAACCATTGATTGACCACATAATGGGAGACTTCCAAACCCCATTCTTTTGGCCAGTGCTCCATGTCCTATTGTGTGAACTGAAATGTGGCATATCCTATCCAGTAGAGGATTTCACTGGCTAACCACAGGAAAGACTCAATGTAAAAGCTCTGAGAATTTGACCATGAAAGGGAGAGATATTTGTAACATTTCACAAAAATGCTTTTTTGTTGTCTGAATAATCCTCTTCCAGTATCAATGATTTCTTATTTTACTGTCAGCCCTTGGAAAAGAAAAAAAAATCTTAATTTTTGTTTCTTAGACTGCCCAAGAATTTTAATGACTGTGAAAGAACTTGCCTCCTGTGGTCATTTGCAAATGAAATCTATTGCAGAAGATGTGTGTATAAACTGGCCTGGCGACCATTTATATGAAAGTTAATAAAGTCTGTTAACTAGCCTTCATGGCTTTAAACAAGCAGAATCAAAGATAACTGCAGAACATTTAAAAATGAGGAAAAATGGAAACAAATATATCAGGTACTTTGGAAATAGAGGTTACCTTAGTATATCAGAAAACTTAGGTACAAAATTAGGGGAATGTATATCCAAAAAAAGCCCAGTGTTTGTGTGTTGTGTTGGATTTAGTTTGTGTTTACAGACAGTTACCACACTCCTGTTAGGTTAACTAAGGGCTGGACTTGATGTGTGTTTTTACATGTCTATCCCTTTGCTTAGGAAAGCACCTCTCTCCTCAGATATGCCAGTCCATGCCCTCTTTTAAACTTTGGCTTGATTTTCCGTCTTTCTCAAACTCTCGTCAAGCTGTTCTATACTAGCACGTGCTTTAGTATTATTGTGGTACAGCTCTGCATTTGTTGACCTGTCTTCTACTCCAGGTATTATATATTTACATAATTTAACTCAGACCAAGTTCACTGGGAGCAGATAGCATTTTTATTTTTCTTCTATTTCCTTTTTATGACCCAGTTCAATAATCTGCCCATAGAAATATTTAAATGTGATGGCAACAATGTTAGACAATTCATCCAGGCATATTGTTTCTCAGTGGAGCACTGTGGCTCTTTGGATGGGACAGGTTTTTGTTCTGTGGAACTTCTACCCCTGCACTCCCATACAAATCTTGTTGTAATACCCTTAATCCCCTTACTAAGTGCTGGTAGCCCCTTAAATTATTTGACAACCCACGAGGCCTCCTAGAAAGCTGTTGCTCCTCAGTTGAGATTTGGTCCCTTCCATAATACTTAGAACAGTGTGGAATTACTTTATTAGTTGCTTTGTGTCCATCTCTTGTGCTAAAACGAAACTGTAAGAGCACAGGTACATGTGTTTTTCTATTTCATCCATTGTATTCTCAGTGCTTAAACACAATGCCTGGCACATGGTAAGTGCTCAGTTTGTAGAATAAATGTGTGCCCAGGCCATTGAGCCTGCACAAACTATTTCTGGCGGCAAATAATTTTAGTGACAAGTTACTAAATGGCCTGTTGATGGTCTGAGTTAAAACAGCATCCACTAGTTCCAAACACAGATTAGTTTAGATATTGGCAAAATGTGGCTTTCATTAAATTTTACCACTAACCTTAGTAGGAAACCTTGGAAAAGTCAGATTCTTTTTTATACCTGGCCTCTCTTACTATGTAATAAGATAATTAGTAACACTTGCCTTTTACCTATGATAATGACTGTTAGGCCAACAGTAATAATTCTTATCAAGATACCAGAAAGAGAGGCATTGTGTATGTAATAAAGAAAATCTTAAATGGCCATTACCATGTAACAGTGTTCGGTAGTGCCATCTTTTGCTCTTGAGACAATGGAGGTATCAGTATCACTTTCAATGATCAGTTGAATGATTTCCCTGCTAGCTAAAGTCAGAGCTGATAGTGGAAAAGTTATAAGCAAAATGTCTTAAAATCACCAATCAGGTATAATGATGGTTATCAATCTTACCACATATATTTGGCCCTTATCTTTGTGACTGGTTTCTCAAATAATCTAAAATCTATGCTGAGGAGTTAAATCAATGTATCCCCCCCACCTTTTTTTTTTTTTTTTTTTTTATGTCACCTCTGTCACTTTGGAGCATAAAAAGTTCTGTTCTACAGGCACTTTTCAAAGATTTATCCAAATATAAATTTTTCTTTTGATTTTTCTGAGGCAGGACTCAAAAACTTGCCCAAGGTCACAATTCATTCAAGATGCATTGGTCTCTTTTTGAGCATTAGTTTAATTTCCACCAGTTGTGCTGATTCTAGGAGGAGTAGCAGTATGAGTTTCCTGGTAGCTTGGCAGTGTTATTTTCAGTGTTTTATTGGGCTTACTATTTTGCTGAAGGCTTAGCAGGCTCATTTTCAGATTCTTAGTCAAGAACAAGTTTAATGATTGAAGGTAATTATCTCCAGATTAGAAGGGCTTTTAAAAATTTATCAGCATTCCAAAATTTAACAAATAGCTCTCTGATAATCTAATTAAAATCCTGCTTTTGCTGCCAGACTGTTTCAAGCCAGATACTCATTCAGCCAGTATCAAACCATTATCCATTTAAGCTGTTTCTGACAATACAAGATGCAGAAGTTGGTCTGTGGTAATGGTCATGTTGTTCCCTGGAGGAAGATGTTCTGCAAGGATCAGGTCTACTTTCTTATTGATTTTTTTTTAAAGGGAAATAATGTTAGTTTTCTTGGTTATTAAGGGGCTATTTCTGTCATCCTAAAGTAGAGAGCCCATTGGATGTATGATATACCTTTGTATGCAGAACAGACAAAATTATTTCCAGCAGCAAATCTGAATCAGCTGCTTTGCATCATAATAAAAGGCCTTTCACTTTCCGTTAGATTTGCACCTTAAATGGTAATTAAATTTAGGAACCATATTGTAAAGGAATTTGGTCTAGTTTAGAACTATGGAATTTTGATGGATAATTAAACACATGCAGAAAACCCCACACAGTTCATGGGAGCTGTTTATATAAGCTAGGGGCAAAATCATTTTTTCATAGTTCTGAAAATAATTTGGACTTCTTAAATAAGCCTTATTTACCCAAAGATGTACCTTAACCTCTTAGTAACTAGCTGATGGTTTTAGAACCAACTTAAATACAGTTATTCTAACAATGAGATTTCTGTGCCTTCAATCAACCAGACAGGTCTCAATGGTGGCTAACTGCAGACTCTAGTGGCACAATTTGTCAAGAGTCCATGTTATTTGTTTTCATTTCTATTGCTCCCCAGAAAGTTTTTGTTAGTCTCTTCTTGCCCTTAATACTTTTCCAGGGGATTTGGTGGTAGCACTGAAAGTGGATGAAGTGGTGAGACAGGCAGCATGGCAGGAGTTTCGGACCTCGTCAGTGTATAGATTTATGTGCTTTCAATTATCGATGTGTGGGAGTTTTGTCAAAAAAAGCTGGGCTTGTGGTTCCTTTTGTTCTTTAGTGTCTATTGTGGTTTAGGTTTCAAATGGGATGCAAATGTGATTTATAATGCGTGGCATGATGCAGTTAGAGAGGATTGGACTTTACGAGGCAATGCAAACTTGAGCAGGGAAGGGCTGCGCGTGAGCAACGTGTTCTTGTGGGTGATGAAGGAACAATCCAGCATGGGTTATGGGGAGGCTGGGGAGTAAACAACACATGAAGATGGCTTCCTTCCTTGTGGTCTGGGAGAGCAGAACAAATGCCATCTCTCACAAGGGCTCAAGGAGCTGTTAAGGAGCACTCCCATGCTGTTGAGAAAAGAACAGACACAATAACAATGTTCCCCCAGTGGGCAGAACTGTATACCCTCATTCTGTCAGAGACTAAGAAGTTAATTTATCACCATTCCAGATAGCCAGCCACATGATCGCAATATCTCGAGTAGTGCTTTTTGATGCCATGTTCCCAAGGACTTTTAAAGTTCTTACCAAATGGCTATGTGGTATGATTACCAAATTATGCAGGCTGAACATCCTTGAAGGGTAGATTCCAGTGCAATAAAGTTTGCCAAATAAAAGTTCCTATGGATGTTTAATGACATGAAGTCAAATTATCAAAGCATAAATCATCCAGTCACTCCACCAATCTATTTGCAGCACTTTCCACAAGTAAGTATACATCAACATAAAAAACTGAAAATAATTAGCATATTTCTAACTTAAGAAGTAGAGCAGACCTGAAAAGAACTGGGTTTTAGTCTTGGCTCCTTGGTTCTGATAGTTTTGTAAGCCTTCTTTTTTGTTTGTTTGTTTTTGACAATTTAAATATTGTAACTGCCAGTATTTGAAAACACATTCAACACATCCTTAAAATTAAGCCATGTTTAAGACACTTTCTTATATTTAGGCCATCCCTTTTTAAACTTTAAGACGAGAGAATTGGATTAGTATTGGCTTTAGGGGAAATAGTTGGGTTTCAAATCCCATTACTGTTATTTAAACTACCTAGGAGTCTGAAAATTTGGTTTCTCAAGTTTTCTGTTTGTCCATCTTCAAAAGAGCCACCTACTTTATAGGGATGTTATATGGATATTGAAAAAGGGATGCCATGAAGATGAGCATTACTCAGGACACCTGGGTGGCTCAGTGGTTGAACATCTGCACTTGGTCAGGTCATGATCCTAAGGTCCTGGGATTGAGTCCCACATCGGGTTCCCTGAAGGGAGCTGCTTCTCCCTCTGCCTGTGTCTCTGCCTCTCTCTCTCTCTGTCCTCTCTGTCTCTCATGAATAAATAAATAAAATCTTTAAAAAAAAGAAAAGATGAACATTACTTCATTTCCCCTTCCCACTGCTGAGTTAGATGGTACTAGAACCCCTGTGAATAAATGTTGCAGTTCCCAACGTGCAATGTCTGGATCTGGATTCTAAGAATATTCAAACAATGAGAGAGTCTTGGTCATTCTTCAGAGAAGAGAAGAGAGAACTTAATTTTTGGCTCATTATTAGTCTAAGGACATGGATGCTACTCTTTTGGGTTTTAGTATGTAGCAAGCCAACAACTACGTGGAGGCTTTTGGTTATCTGGCAGCAGCTTAAAACTGCCCTAAAGGAAAGGGGACAAGAGCAAGGGTATTCGGGAACAATATGGGAAAAATCAATTTTCTAGAAAAGCACAAAATCTAATGTAGGCAGGTCATTTTGCAGGCACCAAGCACTAAAGGGTCAAAGTATCTGGTAGTCGTGGATGGAGAAGGGAGGTTAAAGTAGAATAAAAAGTCACTCGGCCTGAGTGGCAGGATGTAGAGCTGGAGAGTATGTGTATTTTGGGGGTGGGGATGTCACAGAGTGAGGCATAGGAAGAGTAAGTGCCAAAAGCAAATTTTATTTACTTCCAAACTTCGCCTCTGGTCCCCTCCTCCCTAGATATTTTTCTCAGTTTTATTGTTTTTAATTTTTCCCTGTTTGGATTAATGAGTCAGGGGAGGGACAGCCTTAGTTCCACTATGTCCCTGAGGCAAAACGGAGACCAGATTGGGAACTTGGCTGGGTTTTAGGTTGGTCTGTGCTAGTACCTCTGATTAGCTTATTGGGCATGTGGGGCTGGTAGGTCCATCCACTGTGGAGTTCAATTCAGAGGTTACCTGTCCATCTGGCTTCTGCATCTGGATCCTCACCTCACCTTGGTGCAGAAGGAAGCCATTTTATCCAATTGCATATTAAAAAAAATTCTTTGATAGCAATTCCTGGTAAGTTTCAGGAGACTCTTACTAAAGTTTTATGTATTAGGGTGGGGATGTGGGGTAGGCAGTGGAGGTGAACAATGTGTATACCTGGGGCATAGTTTATAGGAAGTGATCACAGAACATAAGATTTCACTGTATTAGTTGACGTCCTCCAGGGAAACAGAACTAGTAGTGTAGAGATATATGTATAATAGATTTATTATGAGGGATTGGCTCATGCAGTTACAGTGGCTAAGTCCTGTGATCTGCCCTCCACAGGCTGGGGACCCAGGAAAGGTGGTGTAATTCAGTCTGAGACTGAAGGCCTGAGAAGCAGGGGAGTCAGTTATATAAATCCCAGTCCAAGGGCAGAGGAAGATGAGACGAGATGTCTCAGTTTACTCAGTGAGGCAAGGAAAGGGATGAATTATTCTTTCTTCTACCTTTTGTTCTATTCAGGACCTCAACGGATTGGATGATGTTCACCCACACTGGGGAGGGCAGTCTACCCAGTCTGCTGATTCAAATGCTAATTTCACCCAGAAACGGTGTTTAATCTGGGCACCTGTGGCCCATTCAAGTTGATACATAAAATTTGAACCAATTAAGATGATGAGCACAATGTTGTTATTGTTTTCATGTATTTTTCCCCATTAACTTCTTCCTTTTCCCATATACATTAGTCTCCTAGTATTATGCATGGCCTTTTACTAATCATCTTTTGATATTTTATTGAACTATATCTGCCAAATGCTGAATTTACTTGTGAGTTTTTGATAAACATTTAGTCCTCTAAAGGTAAAGATTTTTTTTTTTAAGCAAACATTTTCCCACTACTCACTCTTATAAAGACTGTGTCTTCTTTTAACATACGTATCACACAGGACATATAACACATGATGAATATTTGGCTGTTATCATGAGTTAAATTCAACTACTATAAAATCTACACTGAGTATATGATGAATGATAAAAATGATAGTTGGTTCCCTGCTAGTGTTTTCTTGAAAATATAGTTCAATGCTAGTATGATAGCAATGCTAGTGTTAGAGAAAATAAGTTGGTCTGTCCCTGACTAATGATTAGTATAATGACTTTTAAATGATGACTTCCAGTTTGTGTGCTATTGACTGCTTTGAAACTAGTTACTATGAAGCAAGAGGCGTAGGGAAAGGACACTGAAACCACAGAGATGAGCTATGATAAAACCAGAGTCACTGAAATGCAACCAAAAAGAAATGGGTAGCAGTTTCATAAAAAACATTCCCAGACATGATACTACTCAACTCTTTCTACAGGGCGCACATGAAGAATACAATTCAGTTTTCTTAAGTTTTCTCTAGCTATTTTTAAAAAATATTTTGTTTTTAGGTAATCTGTGCATCTAATGTGGAGTTTGAACTCACAAGCCCAAGATCAAGAGTTGCATGTTCTATCAGCTAAGCCAACCAGGCCCCCCTCTTTAGCTATTTTTATTGTTTTGTATTTATTTTTCTTATTATAAAATAAGATGATCTTCTCCTCTAAAAAACAATTCACACTGACTTTACTGAATTTAGAAAACTTGGAAGGCTTTAAAGGAAAAGATCAGTCTGTAGTCATCTTACTATCTATATAAAGTTTTTGCTTTGTAACCACCCAAATCCAAACTCTAATGTCTGGAAAAGAAAAGAAAAGAAAAGAAAAGAAAAGAAAAGAAAAGAAAAGAAAAGAAAAGAAAAGAAAAGAAAAGAAAAGAAAAGAAGAAAAGAAAAGAAAAGAAAAGAAAAGAAAAGAAAAGAAAAGAAAAGAAAAGAAAAGAAAAGAAAAGAAAAGAAAAAAGAAAAGAAAAGAAAAGAAAAGAAACAGTAATTTAGTTCACAATTCTGTAGGTTAGCTGGCTGTATTTCTGTTCTGAGCTGAAGTGGTCACCTGGTAGTTTGGCTGGTGGTGGCTGATCTTGAGTAACTTTGCTGTTTGGCAGTTGACTGGCTAGTTGGTCAGTCTAGGGGGCCTCAGGCGGGGAGGGCTTGTCTGTTTCCCATGGCTTTCCCCTTTCCTGTGGGTTATCCCAGGCTTCTTTACATGGTGGTCTCAGGGCTCCAGAAGACAGCATGCAGGAGTACTCCCACATGTGGGTGCTTGTTAAGCCTCTGCTTGCTTCACATTAGCTGATTCCTAATTGGCCAAAGTAAGTTTTATGGCCAGGCTGAGTCAGAGGGGAGGATGCTACTTGAAGAGTAGTTGATAGGAAACCCACTTATCACAGCCGTTTTTTGCAAACAACATTAAAAAGACCTTTGGACCATAATTTATTTTCAGCATGCTGTCATGCATTTTTCATTTACAAAAATTACAGTATGAGAATTTACCTATTAAATATTCTCCGGAAATATGATTCTTAATGGCTACATAATACTAAAATATGTGATTGTACTGTAATTTGTTTATCCAATTGTATATTAGAAATAGCAGACAGCTTTTAATATTTCTCCATTCTAAAAGCACAACAAATAACATAACTCTCGTGAATATTTCTGGATTGGTTTTTGTAAATAATCCTGAAACTCTTGATAAAGATTGTCAAATTGCTTCCCAGAAATTTGAAGCAATTGTATTCTCACCAGTAATGTTTGAGAATATGAAATTTACTACCATGTCATGGACCTAGGCTGGTATATATTTTGAAAATCTTTTTCAATTTCATAGGTAAAAAGGTATATTTTCAAATTTATAAGCTTTTATTAAATGTCAAACATGAAGCATTAAAAACAAGCTAGTATTTTCTTCTGTAAGCTATTATTAGGAATTTTTTTATTAACAAAATACTTTTTATGTTCATTAAAGATAAATTTGGGATAGAAGATGTTTGAAAGTGGCTTTGTTTATATAAAAAGGAAAAGCACATATTCAACTATCTTTTTATTCTATAATAATAAATGCAATGTTGGAACTTTGAAATGTTTTATGCTCGCTGGAGAAGATAGGTCAAATACTGTATATTTTAAAGAAGATTGAAATGAAATGGTAAAACACTGCAGTAGCATAAAAATCTGACTCTTCAAAAATTTATTTTAGAGATAGGAAGAAAGATCCTTTTATGTAAGGGACTCAAAACACCCAGTTTTAATTAAGCAGTTACCTAGGAGCAACATTAGAGTGACATTTGAAAAAAATTGTCTACATTTTTTGTTCTGGACAAAGGGGCAATAATTGTAAGATTAACTTTAATGCTGTGAATCCTAGAATTTTGTTTTTAATTTGAATGTTGAAGTAACAGATTACATTTTAATAGAAACATTGGATGTCATAGAATGTCGTAAGAACAACTCCCCAACAC
Organism: Vulpes vulpes; assembly: GCF_048418805.1. Lineage (NCBI taxonomy): Eukaryota > Metazoa > Chordata > Mammalia > Carnivora > Canidae > Vulpes > Vulpes vulpes. Next base: position 124,735,060 of record NC_132783.1, on the reverse strand, counting down.
TGGATTCATATAATATTTTCAATCACAAGTTAGGTGATAAAGATTCAAGCTTAATTTATACAATCCCTGCAACATGTGTGAGTTAGGGGTATTGTGGAGACTTTAACTTGGCACTTCCTGACTTTTTTTTACTTGTATAAAGCAGTTTTTAAAAATATTTTTGAGAGGCGCCTGGGTGGCTCAGTCAGTTAAGCATTTGCCTTTGCTCAGGTCATAATCCCAGGGTCCTGAGATCCAGCCCTGCATTGAGTTCCCTGCTCAGTGGGGAGTCTGCTTCTCCCTCTGCCCACCCTCCACTGCTTGTGCTCTCTCTCTCTCTCTCTCAAATAAATAAATCTTTTTAAAAAGGCATTTTTGAATCAGAGCTTGAGAAAAATGTTTTTGAGGACAGGACATATGACAAAAGGAAAGTAGAGGAGAGAAACTTACTGATAGGAAGCAAAGAGCACACTATTGGATATGCTTCTGGTTGGGGCTGATGATGTGGGGAACAATTTAGACTCTGGTAACTTTGTTTTTTTTTTTTTTTTTAATTAATTTATTTATTTATGATAGTCACACAGAGAGAGAGAGAGAGAGAGAGAGAGAGAGAGAGGCAGAGACACAGGCAGAGGGAGAAGCAGGCTCCATGCACCAGGAGCCCGACGTGGGATTCGATCCCGGGTCTCCAGGATCGCGCCCTGGGCCAAAGGCAGGCGCCAAACCGCTGCGCCACCCAGGGATCCCTAGACTCTGGTAACTTTGACCAATTTTTAGACCTAAAGGCTGATGAGATGCTTATCCCTCATGAGCAGTTGGCAAGTTTTAAACACATGTCTCTAAATGGGGAAAAGGAAGAAAGAAGAGAATTGGGATTGAATGCAAGAGAGAAGGTAATTTCTTCATGCTGTTGAAATATATTGATTGTGACTCTTGTGATGAGAAAGAGGATGCACACTCTAGAAAATAAACCACTTGTGAGATATTAGCAAGGAAAAAAATTCCAATGGCAAAAGACTCCCTTCCTATAACAAATCTCTCTCCTATGGTCCCTAAAAGGAAAGCTTCAGCCGTAGGATAAGTACGGCTTTTGTATGCTGTATTGTTTCTTTCCCTGATGTCTTTTACTTATTCGAAATTGTTTGGAAACATTTAATTCATGTGTCACAGTTCAAAACCATGCCCCTGGAGTTCACATGCCGCCTCATTCCCCACCCCTCCCCAAATATTACAGGTATTTGCAGTTTCTGGATATAACAATTATATTATTTCTATTTTTACTTGGAGGACCAAAGGATGTTTGAGAGGTGAATGTCCTGTTTGGACAATGGGAATCCAGCTGGATTCTTTGGTCACAAAATGCTGATTAAAACTCTGATCACCACATTCTGGATAGGTTTTTGTAAAGAAAATGTTGTAGCTCTTTGGGAATTATTATTTTTTTGAGTAAAATAATTCTATTAAACTTTAATTTTGAACCTGATAGTGTTGGTTTCTCAAGTGTTCCCTAAACAAAATAGCAAGTAACTCCCTCTCCACAGTAGTAATAACAAAACAAGGAAAATGAAATATTTTTTTTCTCATTGCAAAAATATTTTTTGAACATTTTTCTTCCCTATTTCTATCTTTTACTTGTACAATGGTGCTGAAAAGTAGATAGAATAATAATGGCTTCTGAGATGGAGCACTATCCTCCGAAAGAAACTTAAGATAAAAGTAACAGCATAAGTAACCTTGACCATATACCATACAAATAAGGTCTAGAAAATACTACAAATTATAATAACATGATTCTGTTCAATCCTTAAATCATTATCAGTAACTTGGTTATATCTTTAATGTTATTGCCTTCCCACTTTCCCACTCCCCAGCATCATTTAATGAAAAGAATTTAACTTGATTGTATCAGTTAGGATTTAGTTCCACTGCATTTAAGAGTAACCTTAAAATGACTTGGTCAAGCTAGAGAGTTCTCTCTCAAGTGAAAGAAGTCTGCAGATAGTTGAAAATTGGCATGACAACTCTTCAGGGCCTAGGGTCTCCTCTTATTTTTCCACTCCACTTTCTTTTACATGTGGATTCTATTCCTGAGGTTTCCTGACAGTTTATGGTGGCTCCTGGAAGTCCATCTGTCACATGAGCTTTCCAGCTAGCCTGCAGGAAAAAGTGGGCAGGGCAAAGATGGGCATGTTTTAGTTCTTGGTTGTCCTTTAAGGGAGCTTCTGTAGAAGACCAAGGTTAAAATTTTTGCTTAGATCTCACTGGCCAGAATTTAGTCACAAAAACAATCCTTGATTGCATGTGAGGCTAGGAATATTACCAGTCTGGATATACTTCATTCCTGTTACTTATGAAAAAGTAAAGAATAGGTATTAAGCAATTAGCTAACACTGCCTGATACATCTTTTCTAAACTCTTGGAAGAGAAGAACATGTAATTCCAAACACATGATACACACTCTCCATGTATTTGTTCCCTGACAGATTGCAGCAGCCCTGCTAACATTACTTCTTTATTTATCCACTCCCACCATTAATCTCTTTGCAAAACTTCCTCCTTGTAATTCCTATTACTGGATGCACAGTGCTTATCTGCTTCCATGGGAGAAAGATTATTCAGGAGTTCTTGGAAGCAAAGAAATGGAGTTTGAGAATTTAGAATCTTTCCAATATGAAGTGTGACTTAATCAGATAAATAAAAGTATATCTGGAATAAAAAGTGGGTAATGAGTAGATCTGCTAAGGAGAATGGCAGAGTAGATGATAAGAGTAATAAGGGGAGGCAAAGAAAGGATTTTTGTGAATACCATTGACGAATCTTGAAGATCAAATGGAGAATTTTAAGGAAACATAAATTGAGCTGAAGATAGTTGGGAGACTTTTATTCTGAATTTTAGTTATATGATACATTTATTTTTATTTAAATCCATAATACATGCAGCTACCAAAATCATCAGCTTCAGGACATACTTCTTCAAAACATATTGAGAACTTTTATTACCTGTTGAATCTCAAGTCTATACCTTATATTTAAATTCTTTCACCAAATATCTATATTTCAACTATATCCTTATTGCTTCAGAATATACTCCTGGAGTACAGTTAATCATATGTTGTTACCTCCTGCATGCATTCATTGTTTCTAAAATTCCTAAGTACACAAATGTTTCATAATGATCTACCTAGAAAACTTTTTTCCCATTGTTTTTGGAATAAAAGTGCTTATGTGACTCTCTGAAACATGCTCCTTCTAATATTTCCTGCCATGCAGCAATGGAACTCTTGAAGGCAATACGAATCTACTTTGACACTGACTCAATCAGTACAGAACTCAGGAAGGTTACAAGGCTTAGTGTAGACCCTTTTATCTAATTCAAGCCCCTTGTCCTCTGTAATATCCTTTGCAAGATGCCAAAGCCACTCTCAAAACCCTCCCTAGATCTTCCTCTACGCAGGAGTTAACTAGACCTTGTGCTTAATCCTCTTCTGATCACTGTTAATCTATTTACATAAAATGTTCTGTATATAATAACAAGAAATGGGATGTGTTATCTAGGTAATTAGGAATGGTGCATGTGTAGGACAGTCTTAACCCGGTGTCTACTTGATAGATTCTCGACTTCTTTGTTCATGACACTCTCAATTTGTAAGAAAGTAGGTACTATTTAGTCTCTTTGTTACTGTATTTCCCAACCGTACATTGTCTGCTGAACTCTTTGGGTTTTTCTGAATTCTTTGCCTTAACATATTCTGCATCTACTGATCAACTCTGATGAATATCACAATCACCCCCACTCAGTGCATGACCTCTCAACTAGATTCCTTCCTTCTTTCTTTTCTTTTCTCTTTCTCCCTTTCTCCCCTTCTCTCCCTTTATCCCTCTCTCTCCCCCTCCCCCTTTCTCCCTCTCTCCTTTTCTCTCTCTCTCCCTTTCTCCCTTACTCTCTCTCCCTTTCCTCTTTCTTTCCCTTCTCTCTCCCTTTCTTTCTTTTCTTTCTTTTCCTAGCTTCCTGCTTTCTCTCTCTTTTCCTCTCTCTCTCTCCCTCCCTCCCTTCTGTCCACCTTCCCTCTCCCCCCTCTCTTCCTTCCATCCTTCTCTTGTAACTAGATATGACTATGTGATTTAGGTTTTGTTCCTTGGAATATTATCAGGAATGAGGTCCTCTTAAAGCAGTTGCTAGTACCTTCTTTTCCCTTCCTGATGGGTGGAAAATAGAGATAATTAGACACTTTTTAAAAAGATTTTATTTACGAGAGAGAGAGAAAGAGAGAGAGAAAGGACATGCACAAGTGGGTGGAAGGGCAAAGAGAGAAAGATAGGCAGAGAATCTCAAGCAGACTCCATGCTGAGTGGAGAGCTTGAAATGGGGCTCAATCTCATGATCCTGAGATCATGACCTGAGCCAAAACCAAGAGTTGGATGCCTAATCAACTGAGCCACACAGGTGACCCAAGAGAACTAAACTACTGAACCAAGAATTGAAAGGTAGATTTTGAGGATGCAAGCCATCCTGCTAGCTGAACCATGTACTCTGGATTATTATATGGGAGAAATAGATTTGACCTTCTTTAAACAATTTGTTTTGTTTGGGGACTAGGAGGAAGAAAAGGGGAAAGTGGATCTCTGTCTTAGCAGCATTGCCTTCATTCTAACTAATACACTGGTTTAATTTCACTTACATCTGATTTGGCAAGTTACATAATCTCTGAATTTTTTCAATGATAAAATAAAAATAACACTTATTTTCAAGGGTAGTTTTGAGAGTCAAATAACATATAAAGTTAAAGAATTATGGAAGGAAAATTTTACACTCATAGCATAAGTATGACATGAGCTTGGTCACCTTTCTTATTCTGAAAGAGCTGGATCTTTGAGTAAGGAACCATGACTACTTTAGTGTCCTCAGAATAAATAGATTTGGAAGCATAGAGAACTCACTATATCGTACCATAATAAATCTTCAAAAAAGCATGGTTAATATAAGTTACTTGAAAACAGATAGTATTGGGAAAGAATGTCTGGGTGGCCTAAAACCCAGGATGAGAATCTCAAACAGAAAGCTTGTATCTGGCATTTTAGAGACCTGATTCTGCATTTGATTTATGGATGAAGTTATCCTTTTCTGGCTTCTTCATCTCTGAAGTGGGAGATCTCAAGAGATTTTTGGCCCAGTGAATACAAACTGATGATTATTAGGAGTTTTAACTATACAGTTATTATCTATAATAACTAAAAAATTAGAACATGTGTAAAACATATTACAATATTTTCTGCTTTCAAGATACTCCTAGCACTATTGTATAAGGGAAATTTATAGGGCTAATTGTCACTTTTTTTTTAAATTAGTTCAGAGGCCTACCACTACCTCATTGAATATTGGGAGACACATTTCATTTAGTGACATTTTTTACTTGTGTGGTCTCTTTTCCTGAATGTTCTTCATTCTCACGAAAGATTTTTTTTCTATTTGATTTTGTACAACTATTTTTTTTTAATTTCTTTTTATGATAGAGAGAGAGAGAGAGAGAGAGAGAGAGGCAGAGACATAGGCAGAGGGAGAAGCAGGCTCCATGCACCGGGAGCCTGATGTGGGATTCGATCCTGGGTCTCCAGGATCGCGCCCTGGGCCAAAGGCAGGCGCCAAACCGCTGCGCCACCCAGGGATCCCTGTACAACTATTTTTATTATGTCAAGTTTCTGCTCATGAAACTAATTCTTTGCTATCATATAAAATTTTATTTTTTCCTTTTGTATTCAAGATCTTCTTTTTCCTATCTCCACCCCAGCTATGCAGTCTTACTTCTCTGTCCTTCCTAGTACAAACCTCTTAATGAAATTGTTTTTAAAATGTTTTTGGAAATTCAGTGTTACCAGGAAGCACTAACTGTTACCAAGAGATACTATTTGAGTCAATTACTATTACACGTACACCATACATTAAAATTTAGAAACCTTACATAATCATATATCAGATCATCTATAAAATTTTAACATCTTGGTAAATATTAATGCATATGTTATACTGTGTATCTAGCAGAATTTGGAATAAAACTTGTATTGCTGTCTCTGCACATATGTCTGAGGACCTTCTAAACGTGTGTCATTAGTTAGAAAAGTTTTAGCTTAGAGCCTTTTCTTTCAGACTTTTCTGATGTTATGGGTCAGACTGTGTCCCTCTCCTTCCAAATTCGTACACTGAAGTCTCAATCTCCAGTAACCTCAATATGTGACCTTATTTGGAGATAAGGTCTAGATGTACCTAAGTTAAAATAAGGCAATAAGAGTGGACTCTAATCCAATATGACTGGTGTCCTATAGAAAGGGGAAACTTGGACAGTGAGCTAAGCATAGGGAAGACAATGTGAAGAGAGAAGAGGACCACCTATAAGAAAAGGAGGAAGGCCTAGAACATATCCTTTTCTCAGAACCCTCAGAAAAAAAACAACTCTGCTGATACCTTGATTTTGTATGTTTTGCTTCCAGAATTGAGACCAATTTCTAATGTTTAAGCCACCCAATCTGAGGTACTCTTTTGCTGCAGCCCCAGCAAACTAATATTTGTAGATGTTCACCAAGCACAGTTCTTGCTTTATGAAGAACTTATGTATATTTAGTTGGCCAGCAAATACCTGAGAGCCATTCTTGATTTCTCCCTTTCCCTTACTCCCTTATATCCAAACTATCACCAGATATTTTTCTACCACCATCACTTTTCATTTACCACTGCTATTAAGTCTAAGCCACCACAGTATTGGAAGAAATTGGAATATTGAGGGAAGTTTCTAATTGGTCTACTTGCTCCCATTCTTCCTCGTCTACAGTCCATTCTCCACTAACCATTACACTTAGAAAATGTAGGTCATCTCCTGTCCCTTCCCTGCCTGGAACCCTTCTATAGCTCATAAAGTGAAGTCCAGACTGCTTATCTGGTTTGCCAGGCCCTGCATGGACTGTGTCCTGCATTTCTCTTAAAACAATATAAGGAGTTTCTGCTTTAGGTCTGAGGAGTAAATGGTACCCACCAACAGCTTTGTTTTAAATGACTAGAAAACTAGGAAAAACACATTCTAGAACTATTTTAAGATGTTGGGCAGTGGTAATAAGGTACTGAAATCCCAAAGAGAAGGGAAAGAGCCTGAGCACTGTGATCTTCAGATTTTCTGTCTGGAAGGACTTCACAGGAATAGAGGGTCCAACAGGGTGTGATACTGTCAATGAGATAGATAGTTTAGAGTTCCAGGCTACAGAGGCAGTTAGAATTTGCAGGGTAGGGTACTGGGGGTAAAAGGAGCTTTGCTAAGAAGAAACTCCAGAACTCTCCATAGGTGAACTCATTAAGTCTTTGGTTAGATACTCAGCTGTGCATGCACAGAGACCCCATGAGGTCAGGCAAAGTTCCAAATGCTGGTAAAAACAACTACCAGGCAGTGGTGAAATGAATAATTTATGGAACTCACACAAGGTTGGACGATGTTCAAGTTCAGACCAGTCTTCACTTCCACTAAAGAGTTCTTGTTAAAGTCGGCATGTAGTTGAGTTTATAGAAAAAACACACATCTAAAGAGTAAACATGGTTTTAAACTGAAGTCCACCCTAGACTTTCACTAACAAAGTTTAAATACGAGCCTTAAAAGCATCAAACAGATGTGCAAGTAAATTAGTAAGCTGTTAGAAAAAAAAACACTCTATTATTTTGTTGGAAAAAAACTCAACTACTTTTACTAGTTACAAATGATCCCACTATGTGCATTGGGATAATATTGATACTACTGAGTCAGAACAAAATAAAAATTTAAATATCATCCTGAGGTTAAAAAGATAGTAACTGGCATTTATAATCTTTATAATTTTTCTATTCATCAAAACAGCCCTACTGTTTTACTCTTCAGTCTTCACATGAAGAAAGTTAAGTGATTTGCCTAAGGTCAGTTACCAGCAGAAGATTTAGGACTAGCATCTTAGGATCTGGCCTCTCTTTATTCATGGATTTAACAAGTTTGAGTTGCGTGCCCACCATATGTAAAGAAATCTACTTGGAATTGAGGAGTCAGTGGAAAATAAAAACAGAAATGGGTTCTATCTTCTTGGGTCTTATCTACAGTCTAGTGGGAATATGGACATTATTTTACTAATCACAACTGTGGTGAGTGCTACGGAAAGCAGACAGGTGGTGCTAGGATAGAGTAAGGGAATTAGGCATTCCTGTGACAATGGCAAGTGATTTGAGATCTGAAGGAAGATCAGACACCAGGAAGGAGGAGAGGAAGGAGCATTTCATGGAATCTCATAATAGCAGGTCTCTGGTTGGAGGGAGCACAGTGCCCTTGAGAAATAAATAGAACTCATCTGGTTAGCTCATTCAGCTCTACAACTCAGATCACAGGATACTTTTTAAAACCAAAGCTTTGGTTTCCCTGAATATGAATTGTCTGGCTAAAATAACATCTATTTTAAATTCTATTATTTCCCATGTGTCTCCACATGTTTGTTATTTTTTTATGAGCATCTCTTTTGGGTTTAAGGCTTTTGAAATAAGTAATAATTAAGAACAACATACCTTCCTTTAAATCCTTTGGATTAAGAGTCTGCAATAGTTTCTGTGAAATTCCCAGACAATATTTCCATTTTGTTATGGAGATTATTATATAAAGAGCACCAATAAAAATAGGATATTCAAATTGTGAGAAAATTCTAGATTTAGACGTTTTTATAGTGCAAGATGGAACAACCCAAAGTTTCACTCAATCTTTGATGTTCTTACCAGCATCTTATTTTAATATACTTTTTCTTTATCGTTAGCCAGCAAATGCAGAACAGCTAAAACACAATGTTAAAGACTCAGCAGTGCATATCTGATTGAATAACCAATAAACAAAATACAGTGTTTCATTTTCCCTGAAACTGCAGGCCTCGCTTCTCCAAAGATAGATCATGGAGGCAAAAAGTAGGTCTGATTCTGAGAATTTTATTGCTTAATTTCTTTTTCCTGAATTTCTCGATTGCCCTGTATATTCCTGTCATGTTCTCTTTAAGAAGTTGCTCCAAACGTCTGGCTGAGTCTAAAGAACAAATTGTGAAAGAACTTACTCTATGTATTTTATGAACACAGAACTGATTTGAAATGAAGAAAAACCAAGTTTATTACTGAGTTATCTTATGCAGTCCATAAGCAAAAGACACTAGACCTGTGTCTTGGCATCTGACATGTAGGCGAAGGTAGCGATATCTACAAGAGCACTGACCCATATTTTGTTGAGCTCATAACATGCTTCATAATTTTTTGATCAGTTAATATTCAAAATTCAGGCATTACTAACAAGAATTTTGGCTTGCTCATAAAAAGATCAGACAATCTGGCAGCACTGGATCTACAGTAACCAGTTGGAATGGCAATTATACCTTTTAAACAAGGAGTGAACTCTCTAGTTTGTCACCATCTCCATCTGGTTTGCTTTATTTATTTACGTTATCTGCCAAGCACCTTTGGCATTTGGTTTTTCAACACCTCTATTACTCTTCTTTTGTTCAAGAAAGTAGAACTGAATGTGTCAAGAACTCTGAAGAGTCTGAGATTTTTACTTTTCTTATAAGCCAGGAAGTTAGGCTTGATACAGTTTTATGGATGCTGGCAGAAAACATGAGAATCTTGGGTCAGAGACAAAGGACTTTATTAATAGCAGTAGCCAGAGTATCAGCATTTTCTTATACTAGTTCCCAGAGCCCAAATTCCTACAGGGTGATATTGAATAAAATCTGACCTGTATACAGATTCTATTTTCATGAATTCCAGAGCCGGAAAATATCCTTATGGCTGAAAGAAATTTTACAATCTTGAATGGTTAGAATGTTGAGGGCAAAGTGAATATAGATTTTGCTTACAGATTACTATTTTACTAGATATGTATCAGGGAAACATAAAATTTATGCAAATATTTTATCAAATTAAGTTTATTTTTAAATTTTTAGCTTGAGATAGATTTATAGAAGAATTGCAAAAGCAGTAGTTTCTGAGCTTCCCTTTATGTTAACATCTTATAAAACCATAAGACCCATCAGAACTGAGATTAACCTTGGTACAATACTATTAACTAAAATACAGAATTTAGTGACACATTTCACCAGTTTTTTTTTCATTTTTTTTCCTGGTCCAGGATCCTATCTAGCCTCCCACATAGCATTTATATGTGTGTTTCCTTGGATTCTTCTAATCCATGAATGTTTCTCAGTCTATTACATAGCCTTGACACTTTTGAAGAGAATAGGTTACTTATATTATGGAACATCTCTTTGAGTTTTTCTGACGTTTTGTCAAGATTAGGTTAAGGTTATTCGTTATTGGGAAGGATACCACAGTAGTGATAGGCCCTCATTAATGCATCATATCAGGGTGTACATGATGTCAGTGTGTATTGATAGTGTTGTTGACCTAACCACTTGGCTAAGCTAGTGTTTGCCAGGATTTTCCAGTGTCAAGTTACTCTTTTTTTCTGTATGATTACTAAATATTTTGGGGGAGATACTTTGAGATTTTGCAACTGCCTCTTTTCTACTTAAAGTCTACTCATTAACTTAAGCATCCATCATTGGGTCTTTCCTGTAGCAGTGGTTACTGTAGTATTCTGTTGGTGCTTTCCTATTTCTTTCATTTTCCTACATTTATTAACTGAATTTTTTTCTTAAAGAGTAGTCCTTACTTTCCATTTATTTACATATTTATTTGTTAAACTATTGTCTTATGTATATTTATTTGGGGAGGCATTATAATTCAGTACTGTTGTTCTTTATTTTGTTGCTCAACTTGTTTTAAACTTTGGCTACTGGGGAGTTTTAGGATAGCTTCTGTGCCGTTTTTATGTGTTCTTATTTTATTTTTTGAGCACTTTCTTTCTGGCATCACAAGATGTTCCAGGCTGATGTTTCCCCTGCATTAGGCTTGTGTCCTTTACAAGGAATTAAGCAGACCCCAAGTTATGCCTCCATATTGTCTCTAGAGTTTGCTTTTCAAAACAGAGCTCACAGGAGAAAGCAGCTAAAGACTTCGACACCCTCTAACTCTCTGTTCTGATTTATAAGCAGGACCTGAGCACTCTTCTCATTGCCATAAATTTCCATCTTCTTCTTTACTTTGCTCGCTCTCCCTTTTAATCCTCTTTAAGTAACTAGACAATTTCAAATCCTAGATTACAGAGACTGCTCAAAAATGAGGAAAAACTGATGATGGTTCATGCATCTTGAGGCTTTATTCTGCATTAGGAAAGTGTTATGAGAGCGATGCTGGTCTAATCTGGAATTACAGTTTTTAATTTATTGCAGTTCATTTGGCTTATCAGAACAATAGGAAATAAGCAGTAAAGAAATGCTATCACATTAGAGCAGAAAGTTGTCTTGGTTTGAACCTGAGAAAATCAGGAAAGGACTGGAAGCTGAGTACTTTATCCAGTGAATCTAATGACTTAGAATTAATCATTGTGATGTACAGAGAATAGAAAAAGGCAATTCAGTAGTGTGTGGATGAATATTGATCTTCTCATATTTTATTTTGTTTAAAGATGAGTAAGAAAAACAGTTAATATGAAGTATATGAAAAAGTATTACAAAACAAAATGAAATATATAGAATATTTTCCAAGATTAACTATAACATCAAAAAGAACATTTCAGAATATTTTTTGGATGTGAGATTACAAATCAAGTAGTAAAAGAAAAAGAAAGAAAACCAATATGTGGAAAAGAGAATGAAGAGAATTGGACAATCAAGAAAAAAGAAAAATTCCAATTGAAAAATCCAGAAATTGCTTATTTTATAAAAGTAACAAATTTAGTGAAAATGAAAGGAGACATAAATACAAATGATATCAGGAAAAAGAATGAGCACAAAATAAATACTGATAATATAAAAATAGTAAAGTATTATGATAGGAAAATTGAATCAAAATGGTTAATTTTAAACAAAAATACTAAATATCAAAACTAGAAAGAGAAAATCTAAATATGACAATAAACATGTTTGAAGTAGAAAATATTGTCAAAAAGTTTCCCCAAAGAGTGCTGGTCCATGTGGTTTGACATGTATTTTCAGTCCTTCAGAGAATGGCACTTTCCATCTGTAGAAAAGATTTCCAGTGCATTAAAGATAGACTTTCCAATTCACTTTATAAGGGCAATAGAACTCTAATGTAAGAATGTGATAAACATAGGTCCCAAAGGTCTAACACACTTATTACTATCAATGTAAAAGTCCTTAAAATATTGGCAATCAAATTCACAGATATATAACTTGCTTTATTTCAAGTATGTGGGAATGGTATTTGAATAATTCATCACATAAGGAAATAAGAGGGAAAACCATTATAATTCAATGATAGATACTAAAAATGTATTATTTAGTAATATTCTTTAACTATTTCTAGTTAAAACTTAGTTGATTAGAAATAGACTTTCACTGGTACTCTAGATTTTCAACATTATTCATTCCACCCAACAGTTACTCACAAATGAATTAATCTGTTAGTTGTGATTAAATGGAAAGATTTAAACCATATAGTACTGGAATATAATGTTATAAAATTAAAGAATTTTAGAAGCATGATGGTAAAAGCAGAAACATAAAAGAAGTTTGAGTGATTTGACTATGTGATGGCTAAAAAATTCTTTCCTACCAAATATAAAGAAACAAAATACATACATGTACAAAGTAAAAAAAAAATATGACACAGGAAAGAATTCTTGCAATATGTATGAGAGCATATCTATTAGTATAAAATGATTTTTTAGCAGGTAATGAGTGAATTCCTCAGTAGCTGTATAGAAAGAACATAGGATATGCATTTCACAAATGAGTACAATTGTCCAGTAGACATAATATATTCAGATTACTAGAATTAATCTCCAAGTTAGAGCCATAATGGTAAACAATTTTTTATCTATCAAAGCATATCAGAAAACATTAAAAAGAATTTCAGAGCACAGCATTACTAAGAATGCAAGTAAATCATTTTCGTAAGTCAGATAAGAATGTTATTTGACCCAACCTTTATGAGTATATTTTAGCAAGTATCAAAGCCTCTATACCTGACATATCCACACCTAATTTTTTCCCCAAGGAAATAATTTTACAGGTTTACAATGTTGTATAAACAAGTATATTTATTACAGCATTATTTACAACAAACAAAATGTGTGTATGTATGTGAAACCACTTAAATGTATACAATAAGATTAGTAAAACTATGTAATGTCTATAAAATGATATACTAGGTAGCTATTAAACTGTTTATTGATGGAAAGATATACATAGCACATTAAATGAAAATATCAGTTTACATCACTGTGTGTGTGTGCACACACGTATATAAGCTCTTCTATGAACCTAAAGATCAAAAATGTTAGCAATAGTTTTGTCTGGTAGCATTATGAAGAGTTTTCCATTGATTTTGTTTACATTTTAAATATTTTTTTGCTGTGGGTGTAACTGTGCAATAAAGAAATAACAATCTAAAAATATTGTTAGTTACTATGAAGATATATCAACAGTTGACTAAGCCTTGTAGGTATGAGAATCGTTTAAACTCTTACTATTTTTTTATTGTGATGGGTACATTTACAATAGATTCTCATTATTTGCTGTAGTTATATATTCTATAAATTCTTTACAAACACTGAATTAGTGAATACCAAATCATTGCTCCTAGGGGAAATAGGTGGTTAGGTTCCTGGGAGCTTCTGGTTATAACATTTTCATCAGTCAATACATATCTGTGTTTTATGTATGGTTCTACTTAAAATATACTTCATTTAATATATATTATTGATTCATTAACATTGGACTTACTGCCAAATGCGCTATAACTTATATCTAACTGAATCTTATCTAACAATTTCTCTTGAGGCACAAAAAAACCTTTTTGTGCTTAGCAACCATAGGCAGCTCTTTGGCAAATGCTTAGAAGGCATTTTAAGCAGCAAAATCAACAACAAGCACAAAAACACACAAAAAAGGTACCACAAAATAGACTGAGAAAGATATTTGTGTACACTTTGAGGGCTGAAACAGAGGCAGAGTATTGCCTATTGCCCTCAGTTGGGAATGTGCACACAGTCTCTGCTCTGTGTATGTCCACAAATGACTGTGAAAGCACCATGAATATTGACTTTGGGGTTACAGGTACATTTTAGCAAGTTGGTAAATTTGCAAATACTGGAATCCATGAATAATAAGAATAAACTATACTATGAAAACTCCATGATACATTCTGTAGTTCAGGTACTTCGGGGGTGGAGGAGGGCACCATCAGTGAGTAAATTATAAACTGGGGCAGATGTCTAGTTTGGTTGTCCTAGAACTTCTAATTGGCTATGCTGTTCATGGTGTCCTAGTGCTGCTTGCTTTCCTAAAATTCATTCTCTATCCCATTACTGACTCTGGTTTCCTGCAGAATCTTAAAACATTCTGAAAAGAAAATTCAAGTCTTTGTGATTGAAGCCTAGAAATGACACTAAGCTTTTTTCTATATGCATACAACTGGAAGACAGAGTGTGAAGAACGCCTTTGAACCTCACTTAAATGCTGAAGTAGCACAGATTTTCCTACCGCTAACCACAGCCTTCAGAATGGGGAGAAGAACACCAAAATAGTCCTTAAAGAAATTTGCTTTGAATGAGTTCCTGCTTGAGTAAGGTTTTTAGTCATGTTTTTTGAATAAGGTAACATATATTTTATAAAGGCTCTGATGTTAGTTATCCAAGAAAAGTTCCATATAACACAAAGAGAACAAAACTAGGACGTACTTAAAAACAATCTTCCTAAGGTGGTTCTCAGGTATAGATTCCATACTGTGATGTATGAAGTCAGAATATCTTATTTGGTGAGAATTCACTTTTTTAAGGTTATGAAAAGGCCCCCAGATAATCTTGTTATTAATATTTTATATTTTTAATAACTACACTTAAATATAAATTAAGGTACACCCTTCTTCAAGAATCAACAGATTCCCTTGGCATGTTTTGATCTCATTGTGGGCCTCTCTATCACTTCCACACCACAAGATTAGAAATATGATCAAATAGTTGTCTTAAGTTTTTCCACTCTCCAATTCTTTCTCATCCATTTGGAGTCATTTGTATTAGCGAGAAGTCAGGGTATACTCCAGAAAATGAAAGCTATTTTCACCACAAAAACAAAGAAATGAATAGACAATGACCCTTGTAGAAAATGATATATGTACTTACTTATTATATTTAGGATGTCTCCAGGATGAATGTATGTGATTAACAGCAAAACATGAAATCTACTTCTTTGCCCTTTATGAAATCACTTTTGGATTTGCTTTAAAAATGTTCTTTATTCTTTAGTCATGAACCACGAATGCCTTAAGAAGGAGAAAGTCCTGTTATTCTCTGGGCTAAAAGGGCTCTGGGAGATGAGCGATAAATCATGTAGGGTACCCAAGGACTGCCAATTATTATTGAAATGTACTAAATGCTCTTGAGGAATGAATAAATTAGTGTTTCTACAGAACTCAGTGTACTTTGTATTAGTTTCATATAGCTTCAGGAGGTGGGCAAGCTACTCCTTTTTTAATCTATAGAAGACATTAGTGTCTAGTAAATAAGAAGAATCAGCACCCTTCTATAGTCATTTAGGACACTCAAATCTATTAATATTTCTGGAAATTAAAAATGCCTAACCTAGAAAAAGGAGTTTGTTTAATGGTACTGAAACTTTTAAGCCCACAGGAATGCTTTTATTTAGAACATTGGTTGTTTGTTCCTTCTTGACTGCTGGGTCTGATGAGTTGAAAAGGTTTTCCAAAGTACTGGGAACAGATCTTAATATCAGCTTCCAAGTCTTTTCTCGAATCCCTCAACAGGGTTGCATACAAAGAATTAGGTATCCCTGGATCCCATTCATAGCCTTGCAGTTGGGAGGGGATCATATGAGATGCTGTCAACACTAGCATGACCAATATATCATTGTGGAATAGGCTTATGACCTTGGTCAGCTTTTCTTGGCAGCCCAGCGTTCTAAAATATCTGCCAGATTTCAGGTCTATTTACGGTGCCAAATGCTTTCATTAGGTCACCATACAACTCTGGGTGCTGTTCTTTGTATTAAACTGCAGAAATCAATCACATTTGGAATCACAGAAGGATAGAGCTGGTAAGGGCCTTAGAAATTATCTAGTCTGGCTCTCATCTTACTGATGAGGAAGCAGAGGCCCAGGTATGGTGAAGCTACTTGCCTGAGATCACAAAACTAGTTAGTGGCAAAGCCAGGGCTTCATAATCAATTCCTTTGGGATTCAACTCCCTCTTAGTCCTCCATTGTGTAAAAATCTTTCAGTTTTGCCAAGTAAATGGAAGCAAGAGAAATGATGAGCAGGTGGAAATGGGCCAAATAAAGAGGCATATCTCTTCTTTATTATTCTCACTCAGAACATAACTTTAAAAGTGTTATTTGTTTAAGCATTTTTTACAAGTCTTGGTTCACTTAAAGTCTATTGTTCATCTGTTTTTCTGATTACATTTTTGCTGAGGGACAATTATCATACAGTAAAATGCACAGATCTTAAGTATATAGACTGAAATTTTTATAAACATTTACACTCATGTAGCCACCAACCAAATCAAGATACGGAACACCTAGGTCACCACAGAAAGTTGCTCTGTACTTCCTTGCAGTCAGTCCACATCCCTTACTCCTACCAGAGGCAACCACTATTCTGATTTCTATTATCATGGATTGTTTTTGCTTGTTTCTGAATTTCACATAAATGAAATCATACAGCCTGTACTCTTCTGTGGCTGGATCTACTTAGCAAAATGCTTTGAGATTCTTCAAGTTATAGTTGTATTAGTAGTTTGTTCCTTTTTTATTTCTGTATAATTTTTTGTATGAATTATACCACTGTTTACCTGTTCTTCTGACAAACATCCATATTTTCAGTTTGGAGTTGTTATGAATAAAGCTTCTATGGACATTTTCATATAAGGCTTTGGTTGACATACGTATTTATTGATCTTGGGACATATCTAGGAGTGGAATTTGCTGAGTCATAAAGTAGGTGATGTTTGCCTTTCTTAGACACTACTATAGTTTTTAAAAGTGGTTGTACTCTTTTACACTGCCACTAACAATATATGAATATTTCAGTTACTCCAAATTTTTGCCCAGACTGGGTATTGTACATCTTAATTTTTAACATTCTGGTATGTAATGAGTATGTAATGAGATCGCATTGTGGTTTTGATTTACATTTCCCTCATGACTAATGATGTTGAATACCTTTTCATAAGCTATTGGCCATTCATTCACGTATGTTTTTCTGTGACTCTTTAAGCTCTTGCCTATTTAAAAAAAATATGCAATTCAATTTATTTGCTGTTTTATTTAATTCCAAAGGCTTTATAATGTCACATTTTCTTTTTGTTGGTATGATCGCTTTCTTAATTCAAATCTAAACCATCATGATGATGCACCACTTATTTAGTCCTTCTATATAACTGGAACGCAGCAATCTGTTTCGTTCCCAGGACTTATGAGAGGCTCTCTTGGACTCCAACCCCTCCTGCATGGCCGTCGTACATTCCCCTCGGAACCAGCCATCCTGTCCGGTCACTTTGCACACTACAGGGATGCTCTCATATTCTCCATGCTTTAACCTGTTATTAATTGATTTGTTCTTTGGTAAGTATATTAAAAATATTTTCCTCAGTGTCTAGCTTTCCATTTCATTTATTAATAATTTTTGATGAGTAGTTTTAAGGTTTGATAAAATTCAATGCACTTTTTTAAAACTTTGTGGTTAGTGTTATTTATGTCCTGTCCCACATATTTTTCTCTACTCCAAGGTCATGAAAATATTTATTTTTTATTTTATAAACTTTATAATTTTAGCTTTTACATTTAATTCTTGACTCAGTATCTGAATAGAATTAGATATTGCCACTTTCTTCTGAGCCCATGACCAATGGAGAGAACAAAATGGAAAATTTCAGATAGAGCCTCATGAAAATATGACACTGGTTATGTATTTGTTCTCTGATATCCTGTATATGCACTTAGAGAAGCCTCTTTTTTCTTATATTTCCTTCAGATAATGAAGTAACCAGAGAGAAAGACCTATGATCCTCACAGCTACAGCTTTCTCCTCTTGATAGCATGTAATGAAAGGCTGTCTTGTTCATTAATGTGACTTACAGCTCTGCACTTTGATAATGGAGCTTAAGTGGGATTTCCTGATTGTTCATTTCAAAGTTATTTATTTATTTATGCATTCATTCATTCATGAGAGACACACACAGAGAGAGAGGCAGAGACAGAGGCAGAGGGATAAGCAGACTCCATGCAGGGAGCCCGACGCGGGACTAGATCCCGGGTCTCCAGGATGGCTCCCTGGGCCAAACGCAGGCGCCAAACTGCTGAGCCACCCAGGGATCCCCTGATTGTTCATTTCAAATTTATATTTGAATATGTTCTTCTAGCTCACTTGTGACATCTAATTACTTGTAATTGTTCTTGATAGCCAGATGTGGTATTTCTCATTTTGTGTTTGCAGTTGTGAATATAACCTGTGACCAATTGGGCACATTTCCCTGCTATGTTTCTAGGAGGGCACAACAGTGCCTTGTGATACTGCCCAGTTTGCTGTTTCTCCTCATCTCCACTCTGATGTCTAACAACTTTCTATTGACTCCATAAAGTGTAAGCCAAATTGGATTATTTTCTGTGCTTATAGTTGAACAACCAAGTCTATTCCCCTTGGATTGCTCTCAAATCTTTGTATAAAACCACTATGCCCAGAATAAATTCCTTTCTCAGACCTGCCCTTCTAACCACAATAGGTATCCCATGCTGGGTTCTTGCAAACAAACCAATTATTCTTCCCTTTTCACATTCCAGAGCCTCTCAACAGGATGAGCTCATTGTAGTATCCAGAATAAATCTTTTTCAACTGACATATGCTTTTAGGCATGCTTTAGCTTTCATTGAGGTCTTTTTAAAAAGACATAGATGGCTCCAGTCAATGTTTCTTTTTAATTTCTTCTTGTCTCACTGTATACTGAATGTCATTATTTGCTTGCATGCACTATATGTTTAAATGTCAATCGAGGAGTAGGAATCCTGCAGCATCTCTCTATGGAGGTAATATATTTTTTCCTGCATGTGTGATTTTCTTAAAATAACAATTTTGAAATGATAAAAATAATAAGTGTTCATTATATACCTTTTGGAGTATAAAAAAGAGAAAATTAAACATAATTCCACTTACCATCTGAAGATTGTGACTGATCACAATTCCTTTAAATCTATATAGGGTATTTACATTTACTTGAGAAGATTGGGGATTGGGCAAAATGGGGAAGAATTCCAGAATTAAGAGATAGGATAAGATGAATTTGGACAAGTGAGGGTTTGGACAACAAATGAGGGACTCCAGCCTTTATGTAATGGGGTTTAGGGAATTGAACTGCTGGAGGGGTTTGACTGGGTCATGATGAATAGTAAGAGAATGGACTAAAGATTTGCAAAGATTGGCGTCAATAGATAAGAAATAGAATGATTGCAACTTCCTGGCACAGAAGGAATAAGTATTGTTGAAGTGGGAGGCTAATGGAGGGGGAGATACAAGAGTTATTTAAAAGGATTACTGAGGGGCGCACCTGGGTGGCTCAGTGGCTGAGCACCTTTAAAAAAATAAAAAGATTACTGATGTGTAAGGAGAAGGAAATCATACCAAGAATTATTTTGTTTAAAGATTTTATCTCTTCATGAGAGACACACAGAGAGAGGCAGAGATATGGGGCAGAGGAAGAAGCAGGCTCCCTGAGGGAAGCCTAATGCAGGACTCAACCCCAGGACCCTGAGATTACAATCTGAGCCAAAGGCAGATGCTCAACCACTGAGCCACCCAGGCACTCCTGACACCAAGAATTTTAACATGATGGGTTAGGTAGTAGAAAAAGCAAACTGAAGACCAATAATGTTTAGGGAGAGAGCATGTGATTTAGAGATGTGCTGGGGGCATTGTTTGGGGTTGGTAGATGTGGCTGTAACTATCAGCATAATATTGGGCACATTATATAACCTTACCAAGTCTTTCTGAAATCCCTTTCCTCATATGTCAAAGTAAGGGTATAATCCCTGTTCCAAAGAATTGTCCCAATGGTTCTGATTTAGAACACATAAAAGTACTAAGTACTTTCTGGTTTGAGGTACAGTGGAATATTACATAGTGCAGTAGACAGTTCTCTATTTATTACCGGCATTTTATAAGAAGTCAGAGTGGGGTTATATGCAGTAGAGTGAGCTGTTACTGTCCCATGAGTAAGGTTGCCAGAGGGGAAGGTGGGTGAAGAGGAGAAAGAGATAGAGGTTTCCAGTTATGGAAGGAGTAAGTCATGTGAATAAAAAGCAGAGAGCGCATAAGGAATACAGTCAAATGATACTGTAGTAGTGATGTAACAGGACTGTTGGGAGCTACACTTGTGGTGAAAGTGGCATAATGTATAAACTTGTCAAATTGTGAAGTTGTATATATAATGTACATTGTATGTCAATTATACTCAAATAAAAATAAATACATATCAATAAGTTTACATCCAAAAATTATTTAACTCTGAATATCTCTCAACTTTGGCTTCTATAAAGTCAACATCTTTGTAGACATAGCATTTTCTGTCTATATAACTCCTCACTCCCAATACTTCTTAGAAGACAAAAACAAAAACCCCAAATGGCAAATATCTGATCAGATTTATGAGGTTTCATTTCCTGAAAAACTAACATTTGCTTTTCTTACATATTCCAGAATTGTGCGTAGGCTCTGACTATGCTACATGAGAGGCTGAAATCCTAAAATAATCATCTTCCAACTTTTTCCAGCCTGTGGTCTGTCTTGGGATCAGCAATAATTGCCTGGACAGCTATAATGGCTTCATTAATTTTTGTTTGTGTTCTGTGTTCTTCATGCAATGATAGAAGAAATGCATCTCTTGTGTCAAAATCTAAATGTGCTTTTCTAAACTGATCAACTGCATCTGATATAAACACTCCTCAATGTAAAAAGCAAATTGCATCAGGGATTTCCACACAGTCATCAGGGATTTCCGCATAGTCATCAGGGCAACAAAACTGAAGGTTAGCCAAAA
Source organism: Vulpes vulpes (assembly GCF_048418805.1). Taxonomy (NCBI): domain Eukaryota; kingdom Metazoa; phylum Chordata; class Mammalia; order Carnivora; family Canidae; genus Vulpes; species Vulpes vulpes. The sequence continues at coordinate 124,713,932 of NC_132783.1, read as the reverse complement.
CCATTATACCAGCTTCAGAATCAGGAGTATTTACCTTTAAATTTATTTTTTAAGTTGCATTGTCAACATTTTTTTGTATTTCTCACATGCCAAAAATTTGTATTTCTCAGTACTGTGTCTGTATTCACAATTTACAGCTAATCCAGAGAGCCCATCAGTTGGACCTTATTGATTTGTAGTCTCAGAAGAAAAGCTATTATCTTGGAGATGGCTTTTGAAGAGCTTGTCTAGTCACTGTTGTATATGCATTTCTCACATTACCTCTGTTTTCAGTCTTGCATCTGAGATTCTAATCTTTGAGAAAAACAATAAAATTTCTAGTTTTTGTTTTCATCTTTGCAGTTGAATCGATCAGCGTTCTGACATATATAAAATGCTTTGTGAAGTTTTGTGGCATCTTTATGCTGGCCCATGCCAGTCTCCTCTATATAGTTCCACTTTAATAAAGTGGAATAAAGTGCTGCCAAAGCCTATTGACTGGATTTTTATTTTTATAAGATTTTATTTATTTATAATGAGACACACACACAGAGAGAGAGAGAGAGAGAGAGAGAGAAAAGAAGAGACACAGGCAGAGGGAGAAGCAGGCTCCATGCAGGGAGCCTGACGTGGGACTCGATCCTGGGACTCCAAGATCACGCCTTGGGTCAAAGGCAGGCACCAAACCACTGAGCCACCCAGGGGTCCCCTATTGACTGTATTTTTAAAACACTTTCACAGCATGAGCCAAATCTACTTCTCACTTGATGCGTCATGTTTTTCTCTGCATGGAGTGGGTCCTTGGTTGATGATAGTAATAATAATAAGATACCATTTATTAAGAAATTAGCACTTTGTAAAGCACTCTACTAAGTACTTTACTAATATCTTCATAAGAACCTTATGATGTTAGTATTCTTCTATAATGCCTTTACTTTATTCTCATTGTACAATTGTTAAATGTTAGTACTATTATCTCTGTTATTTCTGAGAAAACTGAGATTTTAGAGGAGTTAGTGTGCTTGTTCAAGTCATCTATATCAGTAAGGGGGCAGATATTGGAAGATATCAGAACCAGACACGCTGGTTCTGAACCCCTTGAGTAACCATCTTACTATATGAATTATTATATTGCTTACTATAAGTATACTATATTAACAGAATATACTTCCTAAGTGTACTATGAATGCATTTATCATAATATAAATATCAAAAATAAATAACATGCTGTATATAAACATCATAAATAGACTATATTGACAGAAAACTAAATTGTCCTCCAACAATCTACAAAAGCTTAAAACTTCTGAAAGAACTCTCTTGCCTCTAGCAAACATTTTCATGCTCAAAGGCTAATCAATAACAAAATTTGAGGACTTCTATGATATTCAGTGTCAATGTCTCAGAATCCATATTAATTGCTTTATGTTTGAACATTGTTTTAATTAAAAACACACATACATTTATATATACACATTTCACAGCATCCTTTGACCTTGGTTCAGTAAGAATACATTTTAATTTCAAATTACATATTGTCTAGACTTATTAAAATATACAACAGTTACCAAAATGTGATATTATTTAAAAATAAGTATTTGGTGTTATTTTATCAATTTACTTCCTTTTCAGTTGTTAATTTTCAGAACTTGCAATAAAACTGTTCAAAATCTGTCTTTTAGATAAGTCCTCATTGGCTTATTATATGCTCCTTAAACTTAGAGCTTTTATTTAGGTCTGTTTATATTATCATTGTTCATAGCTTTAAAAATTCTAACTAGGTTGTAACTGCTTTTCAGATGACCTGATCATTACAGTGTTCCCATGACAAGATTACAATAATTTAGGATCCATCAGAGGGCTTTTGAATGAACCCCTCATGTTGGTGTATTAATGACCACCAGGTTAACTGTCTAATTCCTAAGACACCTAAGAAGATTATAGGAATTTATCTTGTATGTCTGTGATAGTTTACAGCCATGCTTTGCAATATTTGCAATATTATAGGAATTTATCTTGTAAGTCTGTGATAGTTTACAGCCATGCTTTGCAATATTTCTTTCCTGAGTTAAGACATTTTACTTATTTTTAAAGATCAGCTTTAAGATTGACAATTAGATATCAAAATTATTCTAGAAATACATTTAAAACATATTTGTATGTGTCTATCAGGACTTGACCATACTCACTTTTAAAGTCAGCAAACACCACCCTAATAGGATAACTCAATTTAGATCAATTTGGTTAAAAATGATGTATTTACATTGGCAGTATTCTCTATAATTATCTCACTGTGTAAGTCATATGTCCATATAGATTTCAACATATTTTTTCTAGAGATTTTATTTATTTATTTGAGAGAGAGAGAAAGAGAGAAAGAGCATGAACAAGCACAAGCAGGGGAGAGACAGAAGGAGAAGGAGAAGCAGATTCTCTGGGGAGCAAGAAGCCCAATGCAAGGCTCAATCCCAGGGCTAAAGGTAGACACTGAACTGGCTGAGCCTACCAGGAACTTCATGATTTCAACATCTTTTTATGTAAAGTATTTAATATTCTCCAAACACAGAAAGCTCCAAGCCTGGTAATATTTTTCAGTGCAATTATTGGATTTTTGATTTGTTACATCATTGAAATCAGTCATATCAAGGACTTCTTTTTCTAGTTATCTAAGACTTGTATAAGTAAGTGCAAGCAAACTTCTGTTTTAAACTGCTAATCTTTTCATGAATAACTCTTTGTTTTGTGGGGAGTATATAATGGCAATCTGAATTTTTTAAAGTGAGTATATGTTAGCTACTTCCCCATCACTCTCCCCCAAGGTTTAATGAAAGCTGATTTCAGACAAAAATCTGCAACAGATAGAGATAACTATTGAACTAACAATTATTAGTAAGCAAGAAAAAAATAGCTTATACAACATATTCCATAAATCTGAAGTTCCAGATGTCTATTCTTTTTAGAATTCTATCTACTACCTTGCATGAAAGGTCACTTGAGGAAGACACAACATTTTAGAGGAGGAATTCTGCTGTCCTGAGTGTGTTGGCCAGTGAAAATCCTCCTAAATTAAATCTAGGGATTCAACCTCAAGCGCCAGTCCTTAGGTAAAAGGGGACAGACTGTGAGGTTTTTATATCCTGTTCATGAAAGCATAGAAGGAGACTGGCTATAAAATAGTTTTACTCAATTCACTCTACTTGAATGGCTTTTGATTTAACAAGTAAAAGCTAATATTTAACTTATTCTCCTAATAAGGAAGCCATTAATTTAACCAGTAAAAACACATTTTTGACATGTGGTATGCAAATTGACAAAGTTGCATTATCAAGCCAGATAAGAAAAGGAAAAGCATGTGTAGAAGGACTTTGGACTTTTTAATATGATAAAAAGGATTTGGAGTCTGGATTTTTGAACAGGACAAATGACTACTCCTGGAGTTAAAGTTTGATTAGCATATAGTATTAATACACACACACACACACACACACACACACACACACACACATAAAATCAAACTGGCTAGGGTGAGGTATTTACATGTAATTTATAGACATAACAAAAAGTTTGGATTAGGAGGAAGTAAAGAAAATTATTGGAGTTCAAAATCTCTCTTTTAGAAAACTCCTAACTGGCTTATTATATATTCCTTAAACTTAGAGCTTTTATCTGGGTGTTCAAAATTTCTTTCTCCTAATTCTACATAAGACTTTAAATTTTATTGACAAAATTTCACGTGTTGTAAAAAATATAGTCTTTGTTCCAATGTGAAATATGATTAATACTTTATTTCTATGAGAGGCTCTCGACCTTTCAACTTCCCATTCTTACCCTACCAATATCAAGGCACTTTTGCCCTCACTGCCAGAACTCATTTGTAGTTCTCACTTGTTGGTGTCACTGGTTGGGTCCTCTGGGACGGCTCTGAGATTGGAATTAGGAGTGCAAAGTTTTATTGGAGACTAATACCTATGAAAGGAAAATTGGAAGGAGTGTGGGAGGAGCTATCAGATTGTAGAGCCAATCTGTAGCCCAATGAGGAGTCTAGAGCAAAGATGGTCCATTGGAGGAGTCTGCTCTGTGTAGAAATGGTGAGGCCCTATATCATGACTTATTCATTAGCTGGGGGCTACCCCAAGAAGAGTGTGCTCTCATTTACTATTGCTTTGGTCAATTATTGACTAAGAACTGCTCTGAAATTAGTATAAAGAGGGTTAGAGACTGAGGTGAATGCTAGAGAAGCTAACAACTGGAGGCTGTCAGCTAGCCGTACTCCTCATTACTGGGCAGTAGGTCCTTTTTTGAAGAAGATTCTAAGTGCGGTATCTCTGTCCACCATGCATGCTTTGCACTGCATTCATCTACTTCTCTCTATATTTGGGAAGCAGCTTTTCCTGGACTCTGGTGGGTAAACTTAAAATTAGGGGTTAGTGTTATATTGCACGGTATAGTGAGGTCTTGTGGGCAGGAAAGGCAATTCTGTATTAGTAACAGGTGATTATTCCAATGAGCATGAACCACTGACTCTTTCAGAAGTGATCAAATGTAGTTAATTTGTTACCAAGTGATAGGCCTCCTCTAGGAATAGTGGCATACCAAGGATTCATGTTGGTTTCTGTTGCTAGAAAGTTGGACATTCTGAAGTGGCAATGGCTAGATCAGCCTTGATAAGAGAGCATCGGTGTCATTGGGCACCTTCATAGCCTTCATCACTGCCATTGAACAGCTGGTTCATGGGTTCATTGTGTCAGTACTGGATGGTTGCAGATAAAGGCCAACTAATGTTGAATGGTTAAGATATTTTGTCTACCTTAGTGTTTAACACCTTTTCTGTGGTGGGTGGTTTCCGGTTGGCATTAATGTGTAATACAAAGATCTTTTCCCTCTGTGCCCATTTTCCATGTGCTTATCCATATGCCTCTGCTTCAGACTTTCTTCCCATTTCCCAGCTTTTTCCTTTTAGGCTCCTGACCAGCTGCTGCCTTTGCATCCATGTATATTCCAACCCCACGCTGTCAGATAAGGTAGCCACTAGTCACATATCATTGTTGAGCTCTTGAAATGTGACTGTCCAAATTGAGCTGTATTGTAAATGCAAGATACAAACCAGGTATAACAAAATTAATATGAAAAATGTAAAATATCAAATTATTTAAAATATTATCTGTTAAATACTAACATTTTAGGTGCATTAGGTTAAATAAATATCTTTTAATTGTGGCTACTAGAAAATTTAAAAATATACAAGTGGCTTCCATTTATAGCTCACAGTATATTTTTATTGGATAACACCATTCTACTCATGTAAAGTAGATTACCAGGTTCACTATCCAAAACACTCCAAAAATCCATTGAGAAGATTTTTCCCTGCCACTGTCTTTCAGTACTACTCCTGAGTTGGGGCTGTGATGCAGCTTCTAACAATTTTTGGTTTTCATTTACCTATCAGGCATATCAACCCATAATTCGGTTTGGCTTTCTTCATGCTTCTTTAGGTGATTATATAGTAGTCCTCATTATCCATCCATCTTTGTGAACTCAAATGGGAGCACTGGTTCAAATATAATGGGTGATGGGGGGTGGTGGTCTGGCCTGCCTGCTCCTGGAGCTTGCTTGTGCCCTATTGGCCTGTTCATACTTGGTCCTGGATGTACCTTCCCATGTTATGATGGATTATGCTGGGCCTGCCTGACTTTATCACTGGGTGGGTCCAACAGGACAGTTCCAGATGCATGGTCACTTGGTGTCCATATGTTCTAGCATTCCATCATTACCAAGGCCCAATAGCATGCCAGAGGCTGTTTTTCTACTAGAGTGTAACTCTCTACTGCAGATGTCATGGCCTTGCTCCAAAACCCTAGGAGCTTGCTTTGTGATTCTCTCACTAGGACTTGCTATAAAATCCACACTGATTTTTTTCCCCACCACTGATGCCTCCAGCACTATCTGTTGGATAGTATTGGTCCAACTGCTTTCATTGCAGTCTGGACTTTCTGCAAAGCTTTTTCCTCCTGTAGGCCCTACTCAAAGCCAGCAGCCTTATACAACACCCATATATGGGCTAGAGCAGTATTTCTAAGTGTAGAATGTGTTGCCTCTAAAACAGAGGCCTTCTAGACCTTGTATTTCCTTCATGACAGGAGGTGCAAGATGAAACAATTTGTCTTTTACTTTGTAAGGGATGCCATAGCACCTCTGACCACTGGCCCTGTACAAAATTTTTGAAATGGCAGAGGCCTAAATCTGCAGTTTATCCCTACCATAATCCCTTTACAAGTACAGCTTATACTGTACATCTTTCATGGCCCATGTTCTAGTATTTTGTTTTGAAAATAAGAATGAGGAAAAATATATTTATCCTTTACTCAAAATTGAACATTCTCTGCTGACTGAAAATCATGATTTAGTGTCTGGTCTCTGATACAAATGCTTTAAAATGTGAAAATATTGGTGAATATTGATGGTATTATATGACCTAGTCAATAAATTTTTCTTTTATTAGTGGACATGCCTTTCATGTTGAGAAGTATCAGAAAAAAATTTTTTTCTAGATATTTTTTAAATTGTGTGAGACTAAATTTGCCATATATTTCAAAATAAATTTTATTCTTTTGCTTTTGATAAAATCTAAGTTATTACCTTATTTTCTGAAGACTTATTCCATGAATTATTAAATGTACTTAGTAATAAATATGGCAAACCTTTCATCTGTCCAAGATAATTTTGTTATTTGCTATTTTTCTTACATAAGCCATTTTTAGTTTTTACCAGAAACAAAATTTTGGAAAATAGCAGCAAGAAAATGCCAGTTTTCCTGAAACCCACTACAGCCCTAAGCATATACATACAAAAAGTATCATAGTTTATGAAAATAGAAAATTCAGTCAGTGTGCTTCTGTTGGATCTCATCAAAACACTTTCCCCCATTGAAGCATTTGAATAGAGAAGACAGTAATTTTCATTTAAAATGTATTTGTATGTACTTTGACTACAACTCACTGCAAAGCCAAAATTTAAACCAGATGTTAATGAATAGGAATATAGATCATAGGGAGGATATTACTCAAACCAAATTTGGTGTCCATTCTTGCTTCTTCTGTTTGCTAAGTAGGTCTTATTACTCCAAATATGTAATTGCTTAATATATTTTCTCAGATGAAATGATCCAAGGGGAAATCAATATATGTTTTGAGAACTAAGTGTCAATGCTAGACCTGTATTCCTCACTGTTTCAGAGTTGCATTGATTGTGTTTTGTGGGGAAATCCTAATTTATTTTCAGAGTAAGAACTTCAGAATTATATACTTTTAGTTAGCAATTTGGTCAGTTTCTGTTCATACAACTTTGAACAAGATACCCAAATTCTCTGAGACTCACATTATTAATCTAGAATTGTGAATTTTAGATACTAATTATGCCTCAATTCAATCTCAGTCCATCTGAAATTGTTACCTAAAGATTAGATAGGATAGAATTGTGAATTTTATAGCTACTTGGCATAATTAAATGTAAGAAAAGATGTGAATCTGGCACAATGTTTGGCACTTTGTATCAACTCAATAAAGCTTATCTATTCTTCCATTTAAGCAAAACAAAAAGCTGTTGGCAAAATAAATCTCATTTAGATTCATTAGAAGGAGTTTTTTCACAAAACTTTCATAGGTTAACAATTATATCTTAATTTTGACAGATATTATTGTGTGTGTGTGTGTGTGTGTGTGTGTGTGCATATTCTGATTTAATAGCATACTGTGTTAAATTTTTCTAGAGGGTTAGGGCAGGTAAATGAACAAGGAAATCATATGAATGTGTACATTCTATAAATGATTGTAAAGGGAGAGTTTTGAAAATGTGTTGAGCAATTGAAGCATCACTAGAATCTGTGTTACGATGGAGACTTTCCTTTACTATTTTTCCAACAAATATTAATTGAATACATACTATGTAAAAAATCAAAGACTCAGTGTGAAACATAGTCCTTGCTCTAATTGAATTTATTTCGCTAATACCTCTCTCGCTATTAGAATAATCATAAAATTAAATATAATCGCAACTGTGAAGAGTACCATTAATGGCAGATGCATGGTGCTTTGAGTACATCTAATGGAAGGTTTTGACCTACTTAGGAAGGTGAGGAAGGTAAGGAGGTGACCGCCACTAGGGTTTTTGGTTTGTTTGTTTGTTTGTACTTGTTTGCTGTCCCCATTTAGGTCAAGGAGAGATGCAGAAAGAAAATATGCTGATATCTGCATGGACTTTCTGTTTTGGCTTGGTTTGGGGGCTTTTTTAAGCTTTACTTTCCATGTATATCCCAAAGTCAATGTACTTTGGAATCAAGCCTTTAAGGACTTCCACATTCCATAATAATATCAAACAAACCAAACAATATCAAACAAACCAAAAACCCTAGTGGCGGTCACCTCCTTACCTTCCTCACCTTCCTAAGTAGGTCAAAACCTTCCATTAGATGTACTCAAAGCACCATGCAATCTGCCTTATTGTAGATAAATAGAAGTAGAAATAGAATTCCAGTAGAGAGAACAGCATGCACCAAGTCCTTTAATGTGAGAGTCCAAATGACACATAAATGAGAACTAAAGTGTACTTGCATGGCTGGAATCTAGAGAAGAAGGAAAAGATAGTGAAGCTTTAGTAGTCATCCCCCTAAGCTATACTAGGAATGTTTATAAGTGCCATGGGAAGCAATTAAAATAATTCAAGGAACTGAGGGGGTTTAGCATGGTGTAGATGACAACTGAATTATCATTTCTTTAGACTTCACTCTGGAAAGGTAAGAGTAGATTTATGTAAGCATTCAGTTGTCTATTTCAGCAGAGCAGGGTGGTTGTCAGCAAAGACAAAGTATATTGATGGAGATGGAGGGAAGTGAATGGAAAGAGAAGGTGATAGAGAGATATTTAGGGGGTTAAAATGATCAAGTCTTGTGATATATATGGGGAGGGAAAGGAATAAAGAATCACTTTTAAGTTTTTGAATGGGGTAACATTCATTTGATGTAGGATTTGTCATCTTTACTTATGGCTGGTCTACTATCTTGAATCATGACTTACTCTATGGAGAAATTTATTAATCATTGTCAAATTATGGGATTTTCTGTATTAGTGATGCATTTGAAGTTTTTTTCCAAACAAATATATTAATATTTTTAAAATTTACTCAGTGCCAGGCTCTGAAGTATCAATCTCTTTAAATTTGGCAGTAGTAGATAATTACTACTAAAGTTGCTATTTCTTATATTCTGTACAATTTTGGCTATTTCAGAATGTGATTAGCAAAATGAAAACTGTTTACTATGCAGTTCTCTAAAAACATTATAAAAGCAAAATATAGTTTGATGGCATCTTCTCCTTTACCTTACTTAATCTTAGAACATTAACTTTTCTTTAAAAAAATTCATTGCAAAGATGTTCATATCATTTCTTGTACACAGTGATGACTTTATGATTTTGAGTGATTTTTCAAAACACAGTCCAAGAGCATATGCTATGATCTCTGTTAACTCAGTACTATTTTCAGAAAAAAACCCTATAAGCTGGTCTGGTGAAAGAATTAAGTGCCTGTGTATGGTATTTTGGAAAGAAAACGCCAGGAAGAGTTAAACTTTAATGCAAAGATTTGAGTTGTTGTAAATATAAACTCAACTAAACAAAATGGCGAGGCAACTGGATATCTTGGTTATTGGCATTTTCTGATTAAAGAAGGATATTTTTTAAAGCATCTATTGCTGTAAATCTTAAGATATAAAAATCTATTCTTTTTGTCTTAATAAATAAATCATAATAGCCATGAGCTAAATTTTCTTTGACTCAACAGAATCCAAGGTCATTACTGCAAACTTCAGTTATTGCATATTGTGATATTATTGTGGAATGTGGAAGTCCTTAAAGGCTTGATTCCAAAGTACATTGACTTTGGGATATACATGGAAAGTAAAGCTTAAAAAAGCCCCCAAACCAAGCCAAAACAGAAAGTCCATGCAGATATCAGCATATTTTCTTTCTGCATCTCTCCTTGACCTAAATGGGGACAGCAAAAAATGTGACAAATTGAAGATTGTTTAATGAAATGAGACTTTTCCCTTTCTTATTTTTCTAGTTTTATTGAGATAAATTGACATATGCCATTGTGTAAGTCTAAGGTGTACATGTATAGATAAGTGAGACTTACATCTAATTTTGGAAATGATGAATCTCAATACAGGGAGTCAGGAACTCTCAATAGCTAAAACACTTCTAATCTCATGTGAACAATTATTGAATAATTGAATAGCACTGACAATGTTGTTTCCAAATTTTCATCCTTAGACTGGGATTGATCTACATGTTATAATAATAATATACTCAACGAGCACTAGTTTAGAGCCCCTCTTTCAGACACTGACAGATTTCTTTTTGTAAGTTGAAGCTATGCCTAACTTGAATACTTTGAATTTGGTCAACTCACATACTTTTCCCTCCCATATCTTTATAATTTGAATGTCCTCATAGTCCTTTAGAATAAAACTCCCATGTTTGCTGTAACATATATGTAGTCCTTTCATATTGTTTTAATGATGGCTCAAAGGCAGTAATAATTTTATCTTTTAAACATCTTCATATATTTGAAATTAAAGGCTTACTTTTTCATAGGTATGAATTAGTTCATGGGTTCAACGTTTCTTAACTCAGCTACATATTCAACAAATATTTATTGGATGCTTGCCATATGCCAAACACTGTTCTGGGTTAGTTATGATCTATTATGCTTAAATATTACATTTTGATGTTAAATATCATTTTAATTAATATAATTTATTAAATAATATAGTATTTAATATATGATATTTTTCATACATATCAATTTGAATAATAATAAAGTATATATTAATGAAATGTAGTTTAAGTCAATAGGGATGGTACTTATATGCAATTTCGTAGCAGTAGAAAAATGGACTTTTGGTTCTTCACTTCAAGACTCATTAATTCCTTTGGCACTACAAAGTACTTTATTCTTCTTATTCCCATTTCAAATAAAATCATGTCAAGATTAGAGGTACAGATTGAAGTTGGAAGTTATAGACTAGAAAAGGGAAAGAAAAGATCATAAGAATTAGGACTATATATTCTGGGGAAAGTTATTTTTGTTCCAGGGCTTTTTAGCTTCAGCATTCATTGTAGGAAACTACTGTACTTGGGGAAAATTTCCTTTATGCAGTACAGAGGGGTTTAAAGGTAATTATGGATAAATCTATCAAGTATGAACTGAATATTTCACTAGTCGGACATGCTACAGTTTCTGCAATAAGCTACAGGATTAATAGAAGTGGTTGATGACATGACATAGATCACTTAGGAATCTTCTAAGTGAATTGAGAACACTTGCCTCTAAAACTTAGTGGTTGCTCTAGAATGAATTGTAAATTAGTTTATGAACTTTTCAAGTATTACATTTTCCTCCCCTTATGCTAGCAGTGCATCTCACATTCAAGTATTCCAGAAGAGTAAATAGCTTCCTTTTGTTAAAATACTATTGATAGCCCATTTGTACTATTTCCCTCTCTAAGGAAATCTGATTTTTTTCATAAGAAGTTTATGTTCAGAAAATAAAGAATAAGAAAAAAAGTTGTACACTTACTGCTGGAGGCACATACTTTGTTTGAATAAGTTTTTGTATAAAATACATGAGTCATTTAAAATATTGTATAAATGTATATCCTATGTATTAATATTTATTATTAAACATTTACTCTCATTACTCTTTAAGACTAAATATATTAACTTTAACAGTAACATAAAATTTCCCAAATTCACTATTTATTCAAAGTTTTTAAAAGTTAGCCTTCAAAATCCACAAAATGTTTAAACGCATTGTACCCAGATGCACCTAAGAAATTGCCAAACTGATATGTATACTTTTAACCATGTGGTGAGAAAAGTACTGCCTTTGGGTGAGATTATTCTTGCCAATTTTGAGATCATAGAGCAAAACTTATCCTTACTAACTGATAAAATCAGTTCAGGTTGGAAAACCTACAGGCTCTAAGCAATCTCTGCTTTACAGATCCACGCCATCAAATCTGGGCGGGAGCAGGGGTGGTGTTACTACTTATCCATGGTGTTACCATTTGTCATCTTTTTTTTTTTTTATTAAAGATTTTATTTATTTATTCACGAGACATACACACACGCACAGAGGCAGAGACACAGGCAGAGGGAGAAGCAGGCTCCATGCAGGAAGCCCGACGCGGGACTCGATCCCGGGTCTCCAGGATCAGGCCCTGGGTTGAAGGCGGCGCTAAACCGCTGAGCCACCCAGGCTGCCCCCCATTTGTCATCTTTAAGCAAGATGTATAATTTGTTTCTTGTTCCTTTGTGGAATAAGATATTAAATAATGAGTCTCCTCCAATACAGGTAGTAAGTATTTGGGTGTTATGGTGGCTACCCAAAGTGAATGCCTGAAGGTGGCCTTACTTTGGCCTCTTATACTGGCCTACCCTGTGTGTTTTTCCCTCCCATCACCTTTTGGCTATTCATCTGGATCAACCTTTATACTATGAATAGAATAAAGTATGGAATAAATAAAATAAAATAGAATAAAATATAGAAATAAACTAGAATAGAATAGAATAGAATAGAATAGAATAGAATAGAATAGAATAGAATAGAACAGAATAGAATAGAAAGTCAGCGCTGATCGTGAGTTCAATTTGTGGTGGTAAAATTCTGCCAAACCTTCTTTCTTTCTCCTCACTGTATCTCCCTCAGCACTGCGCCAACTATACACGCCATATCCATTCAGGCAAACTAGATTATTCTATAGTAGCAAACAACACCCACATCTCAGTAGCTTTAAACAATGGTGATTGTTTTCTGTTCATTCTATGGTCCATCATGGGTTGGCTGGAGATTCTGATCTGTGTTGTTCTCACTTAGCTTCTAGGCTGAGAAGGCAACACATTTTGGTAACTCACCAGTTCCCAAAAGCATGGTGAAGCAAAAGCATGGTGAGTAAGGTACTAATTTTTTACCTATACATGTGGATTGATCTTTGTTACTCTTCAGGTTAGTTATATGATTACACAGAACTACAAAGGAGCAAAAAATTTCAATTCTGTCATGTTTCTGGAGGGAGAGCCTTAGGTATTGGGTGAGAAGCACTAATGACTACTTCAATCCCTCATTACCCTCCCAACACCCCAGATGGAGGTATATGGATGTAAGGGTTTGAAATTTAAAAATATCCTATGACTTTACTCTATGTAACGAGAATAACAAATAATACGCTGCAATAGGTAGAAGTCTTTTTAATAAAATAGCAACATCAGTTTCTCAAGTCATCTCAAGTATTCCATTTTTGGACAATATTCTGAAAGCTTTTGGAATCAGAAGGCAGATTTTTGTTGACTAGTAATTTTTAAGAAACCTACCTACCTACCTTCCTTCCTACCTTCCCTTTTTCCTTCCTTCCCTCCTTCCTTCCTTTTCCTTTCCATGCCCAGCACAGACCCCAACACAGGGTTTGACCTCACAACCTTGAGATCAAGACCTGAGATGAGGGATCCCTGGGTGGCACAGCGGTTTGGCGCCTGCCTTTGGCCCAGGGTGCGATCCTGGAGTCCCGGGATTGAGTCCCACGTCGGGCTCCCGGTGCATGGAGCCTGCTTCTCCCTCTGCCTATGTCTCTGCCTCTCTCTCTCTCTCTCTCTCTCTCTCTCTCTCTGTGACTATCATATAAAAATTAAAAAAAAAAGACCTGAGATGAGATCAAGAATTGAATACTTAACTGACTGAGCTACCCAGGCATCCCTTGACTAGTAATTTTTGAGGAGTTAACATACAATAACTTTTTTGAGAGAACATAGGTAAAATTTGGATCTAGATGGTCTTCAGCTTAGAATAGGACATATTGGTATCTTGGAATTGTGTCTTTTTTTTTAAAAGATTTTATTTATTCATGGGAGACAGAGAGAGGCAGAGACATAGACAGAGGGAGAAGCAGGCTCCTTACGAGGATCCTGATGAGAGACTTGATCTCAGAACCCCAGGATCACAACTTGAGCCACAGGCAGATGCTTAACCACTGAGCCACCCAAGTGCCTCTTGGAGTTGTGTCTTAATATACTCCCTGTATGGGGCTTTCCTTCAGTAGCAATACTTACATTTCTATTGCTCTGGAAGAAAATTTTCATCATTATAAGATTGGTAGTTAATACAAAAATAACCTCAAGTCTGAGAGGGAAATTTACCTGAATGTAGGTAGTTGCAAGTACTTTTAGTAGTTTCTTTACTTAATGTTTTCTAATCAGCACAGTGTGAAGTGGATTATTTGTTACCAGCTTTTCATTTAGATCGTTATTCTGGTGGACCATTCTACATCCTTTAATACTCTTGACTGCTCCCACTGTCTTGAAACATTGTCCTATATTATTTCCTGTCTCACTAATCTTTCTTAAGTTCTTTCATTTGATTCTCGTCTTCTCCCTGCCCCATCAATGTTGGTATTCCACCCCCTTCCCTTTACTTCCCAAACCTCCAAATATTTTTCCTCCTCAGTTGCTTCATGGCAGCTGCTTTATTTTAGACCTTCAAGTAGCCCACTGGGACTGTAATTCACCTGCCTCCTAAGTCTCTCTATTGTAAGTCTCTGTCCATTTTGCTGTTTGTCACTTACCAGGGAGATTTCTTGTAATAGTCAAATGCAAACTATTAGTATAATCAACAGAAGTATTCAAGATGGGCCACTTCTATTACCCCAGATTGTACCAGGTTCTTTCAAGGCTCCAAAGAATCAGCATGGAGCAGCAGAAAGGTACAGATTTGGAGGGGTCAGGTAAGCCTAGATATGAATTCTGGATTTGACCATTGTGGACTATTTGACCTCAATCAAGCTATGTAACTTATTTGAACATCTGTTTATCCTTGATTCAATGAGAATGATAGCCAGGGCTCACATAATTGTTTTGAGTATTAGACTTGATAGGTATACAATACTTAACACAATAACTGGAGTGTAGTAGAATTTACATAGATGGTAGTATCTCTTTACACCTATGGAGACAGTGTTGTTTAGACCTGACATTTCTAACCTTATCTACATGGTAAGGTAACTCCTATTCATACTTTAGAAACTAGATAGGTCTCAGTGCCTACTACCTTCAATTTGCCCTTCTAGAAAAAATGACCTTGCTCCTTAGTGCCTTCCTCAAGAACACAATATGAGTAGTTCTTGTATGGGAAATAACTAGTTATCTAGTTAGTTATCTAGTATCTAGTTAGTTAGTTCAGGAGTGAACTAACCTCCTGAACTGGTCCATTTTTTTTAAAGATTTTATTTATTTATTCATGAGAGACACACACACACAGAGAGAGAGAGAGAGAGAGAGAGAGAGAGAGAGACAGAGACAGAGACATAGGCACTGGGAGAAGCAGGCTCCATGCCTGAAGCCTGACGTGGGACTTGGTCCCGGGACTCCAGGATCACACCCTGGGCTGAAGGCAGGCACTCAACTGCTGAGCCACCCAGGGGTCTCTGAACCAGTCCATTTTAAGATTAACTGGTGGCTATGAAGCAGACATGCATAAAGGGGTCTGTCTAATATGCTGGTACCCTCTAAGGTCTGATCTAGAAAATATGGATAGGATTGACCATAAGTAGTAAATGGTTAGTCTGTAGTAAGAGAACTTTCAGTATGGAGAGGGCCATGGAGCAGGAAGACAAAGCAAAAGGTCATCAGATTATGAGTCTTTTGATAAAGAACAGTGAAGGTAGTTAGCACATGGAGCTTTTTTGGTTCAATGGGATTTTCTAGTTCTAATTCTAGTTAATATGCATCCATACAAAATAAATCTTTTGGACAATGCATGCTAGGTCTCTGTTCCTTGCAGTCAACTCAAAGATTTACTTCATATGTTATTTTTTGGAAGGTTTTCCTGACCCTAGGAGTAGCTTCTTTGGGATCCTAGAATATTTGGTACATACATCTTTTATGGAATTTATTCTAATTAGTTCCCCCAACATGATGTGAATGTCTGTCTTTATAGAGCTAGCACATAATCTATGGTTTGGGATATACTAGGTAATCAGTGAGTACTGTTTTATGAATAACAAATGGATAAATAAATGAATTCTTGCTTATCCTTCCCACAGAACTGAGATAAGCCAATCACAGGTTAAGTTGCTCAAAAATGGTGTACCTACATTTTTAAATTAAGAGTGATTACTTTAGATTCTTTTCAGAATAAATGGCATTATATTTCATTTTGTTTGGATAAAAAAAGAGAGGTGGGAAAATAGTCATATTGCTCTTTTAAACCTGAAATTGACATGGGCATTATGTAACATGTTCCTACTACATCTTGTAAAAATGGAAAATTGTGAACTGCACTGAAGGAAGAGCAAAACTTTGGTGAATTATATAATTAAATTCTGCATCCTCACACTCCATGAATTTATAGGGCCTATTGTGTAATTAGTTTACAAAAGGAAGAGCATTGGAGTTATTTACGACAGATGTTCACCTAACTTAAAACAGGAAGAGTGTATTTACTTCTATGTAGTTACTACAATGTAATTAAAACCATAAAACCACCTTATCTGAATTTCAAAGCCAAAGAATGTTCTTTCTTTCCTTGGTCTTATTGACTGCATTATTTTCACTGATCATGCAAGGATCATAGGAGAGGTTGACCATTCTAGGCTTACCAGATAATTTTAGTATGATTTTACTTACTCCTTTGCTCCACTTTTCAGTGTGGGTGATAAGATGGGTTTCTGAACAATAGTATGTTTGTCGGCAGAAACAAACCAAGGATATGACTGATGACAAAAATCACTTTCATGCCTATGTTCTGGAAGTGGGATGGGAAGGAAAATGAGGGTGTTCAACCAACAGATGCTAAAAAAGATCTGAGTTTTACATATAAGTAGTTGTGTAAACCACTGCTATCTTCCAGACATTGGAGAAGCAGAAATATAACTGTTCTCTAACCTTCAGGTTGCTCTTCTATATGACTTGATATACACTTTTAGAATGTGGATGTAGAGCATGGACAGTGTGACTTAATCTTGTACTAGGCATGATAAAGGTGGTCTTCGGCTGTTCACCCTCCATGGTCAATCTTCTGAGGGAAAGCATTTGCAGGAAATAGTATTTGGATTTTTAGAAAACATGAACTATCTATTTAAGACATGAGGAAGTATGTCCAGATGTCAAATTTCTGCTCCAGTCAATTCTGTTCATTCCACCCATAATCATTTGCTTGTTATGGGAGATTTCTGATTCCTCCATAATGGGTCACCTCGATCAGGGCAATATTATTCAGGGATTTGACAACATGTGCAAACTCTTTATAATTTAATTTTCAAAGTCTCTTATGACTGGTGTCAATTTGGCAACAGTGTTCTTTCATACATATAGGCTCAAGGTCTTGGGTTTGGGGATTATTAATTTTAAGAATTTCCTCTCCAACAATTCCCTTTCACATTTCAGAAAACAGAAGTACTGTGAGCATCAGAATATTAGTTAAAATAAGGAGAGGGCTAGAAGACTTTGGGGTTATAAGGTTGACTTTTGACTCTGAAAAAAACTTTTAACAGCAACATGATTAGAGAGTAAGGCTAAAGCTTAGAATTTGACTCATTCAAGGTCTCCAAAGACTCACAGACAGAATAGGAAACTTTTTACATGTAAATGTGGCAGTTATCATAGAATGCATCTTTTATACCACAAAGGTCATTACATAGCTACATTACACAAAAAAGATAAGTTAGGTAAAATGGAGACATAATATCACCTATTCTAAAATCTTAGAAAATATTTATAAAAATGGAACTACAGAAGACAAAAAACACTTCACAGTTTAATTTTGCTCATTGTCATTCTGAAGACCTCATTAAACATTCTCATGTCTTCTGCCTTGGATTGGACACAGTATAAGGTAAAGAAATACAGCCCTTTCTAGGGCACCTGGGTGCTCAGTGGTTGAGCATCTGCCTTCCGCTCAGGTTGTGATCCCTCGGTGCTGGGATCCAGTTCTGTGTCTCCCTCTGTCTGTGTCTCTGCCTCTCTGTGTCTTTCATGAATAAATGGTTATAAAATCTTTAAGAAAAAGAAAAAAAAAAAAAAAAGAAATACAGCCCTTTCTGTCCAGAGGCTTTGGGGTTGTAGCTATGGGCTTGTGAAGCTTTATAATCCAGTGTTGCAGTCTTTTTCTCTTCTTATTTGGAGCCTGTAACTAATTTGGCAGAATAGAGGGAATGGTAAGATGGAATTCAGTCAGTATGGTATCTTCCCTATGTTGGCATTTCATTTTATCGACAGAATCTTTATAGACACTTTCTTCACAGAGATCACTTATTTTAGGTGGGTATCCATAAATAACTCTTTTTTTTTTTTTAATGATAGTCACGGAGAGAGAGAGAGAGAGAGAGAGAGAGAGGCAGAGACACAGGCAGAGGGAGAAGCAGGCTCCATGCACCGGGAGCCCGATGTGGGACTCGATCCCAGGTCTCCAGGATTGCACCCTGGGCCAAAGGCAGGCGCTAAACCGCTGCGCCACCCAGGGATCCCCATAAATAACTCTTTTAAGATCCTTCTTTAAAAAAACAAACAAACAAACAACCAAACAACAAGGCAGCCCAGGTGGCTCAGCGGTTTAGCGCTGCCTTCTGCCCAGGCTGTGATCCTGGAGACCCGGGATCGAGTCCCACGTCGGGCTCCCTTTGTGGAGCCTGCTTCTCCCTCTGCCTGTGTCTCTGCCTCTCTCTCTGTGTCTCTCATGAATGAATAAATAAAATCTTAATATATATATATATATATAAAATAAAATACAATTAAAAAAACAAGATTAAGGATAAAAAAGAAGTTTATGCTTTATCGTATAATGTATCAAACTAGTACCCAGATGTATTTGAGGGAATCTATGATCCAAGTTTGAGCTCTAAAATTCA
This sequence comes from Vulpes vulpes, assembly GCF_048418805.1. NCBI lineage: Eukaryota > Metazoa > Chordata > Mammalia > Carnivora > Canidae > Vulpes > Vulpes vulpes. The sequence goes on along the minus strand of NC_132783.1, from coordinate 124,695,007 downwards.
ACTCACTTTCTGGACGTATCTTCAACAAACTAATACATTTGGTACAATTTGTAATTTTCTGTGTTAACAATAGTGATTAAATCACCACCAACTTTACACGTAAAAGGAATGTTTTTAGGTTTTGGTTTATCAAAGGAAAAAGTAACCACTATCAGTGACTTTTATTTACAGTATTGTTAATAAATTCCATTACACTCTTTCACTCCTGTTTTTCTAACACATTTTGGCTAATTGGTTGGGTTGTGTATATGAAGGCAAGTGAGAATTTGGTCAGGAGAGCTTCCATTAAACATAAAAGTTATTTTTTTTTTTTTTTTTTTTTTTTAAGGCTTAAAAAATACTTAATTGGGGGTGGTAGCCATAGAGATACCATTTTGCTATTAGGTTTAGGTTGGTGTTGCCTAACCAAACATACACAATTGTTTCTTGCCAAAATGTTTGTTTATAATAATGTAGATTTTATTGAAATATCTTATTAGCTTTTCATTTTCTTTGACGTAATAAGACTTAAGGCCAAACATAGCTCTATGAAATTAGGTTTTTATTATCTTCATGTTTGTTAAGTCTAAATTCCTTTCCTTAATATTGCTTAAATACAATTAGGTTTTTGAGGTTTAAATTCCTTTTTTTAATAGGGATGGTTATGAGGTTTATGTTTTTCCAAATAAAAGAACAGTAGTGATGATCCATATTTTAAAACATCCAAATTAATTATAGATTTTGCTAATGACTCCTAATATCTTTAACAGTAAAGCAATATTATAGTTGAATATCTGAGGTTTATAGATAAAATATATATCCTGTGGAATACATGAGAACAGCCCTGGCTTCCAGATATGTTGCCATCTAGTTATAGATGAAAAGCCTAGTTCCTATCTCTGATCTTATTATTCATTTGGTTTCCCAGATTTCTTACCACAATCTTATTACCATCGGATGTTTAATCTATGTTCATTGGGTCAGTGTCAATCTTGATTTCTAGGAGATATTGGTATGTATTAAGAAATGGTGTGCTCATATGCTAGAGCCACACAATTTTTTCATATTTAGAAAAGTACTTAATTGTTTTTTATGCTCTTAAAATGGGCGAGGCATTATGTGCTAGGGATATGTGAATAGATTAAAAAAACTTTCTGATTTTAAGAAAATCACAGGCTGAGATAGACATATAAAATACTGATTACAAAACCCAAGCGTGAAGGGCTGTAAGAGATACATAAGTTTGCCCTTTTTTGTGGTGATGTGATTGAGTCAGCCAAGTAAAAAATTATAGAACACAGAGAAGATGAGAAAAATTTGCTTGTGGGAGCTGATGAAAGTTTAACAGAGAATATATTATTTAAGCAATTATCCATGTGTTGTTTTTTTCCACTGCTCAACTAAGATAGGCCCATTCTTACAGCAGTACCACTTTATTAACTGTAATTTTACAGTATGTTTCAATACCTGCTAAGGCAAGTTCCTCTCATCAAATATCTTTTTAAAATGATAGATTCATGGTTAGTTTTCATCAGTATTCATTCAGAAGAATTTTTGAATTATTTTGTCAAGCTCTGCTTCTTTCCAGCACCTCAGAAAATACCACTGACATTTTGTTTGGAATAGATTGTTATAATTTTGTTTACTAAAAAGGCACTTCTTTTATTCATTGCACTATTTAGGAATGTTGCATTTTTTTCTACTTAAAAGTTCTGTAGAATTGTTTGCTTTTTCTTATTTCTAAGTAAGCAATTTCTAAAGTTTGATTTAAAGTATAAAGTCAGTCATTTCCCATATATTATCTGTTATCATTACTGATAAATAATCTTGTATTCTTTTTCAGGCATCTATCTTACATCCAGTCACTTTGTTGAGTTTTCTTTTTAATTGTAATAGATTCTGAGCAGATTCTCTTGGCCTTTCTAGGCAGACAAACATATCAATTTCATATAATTATAAAAGCTTATCTTTTATTTTGTATTTATACTTCAAATGTGCCCAGTGTCTTATTGCTTTGACCATATATCCCAGACCAATAGCAAACTATTTTGTTTTTAATTTTTGAAAAATTTGGCATCAGGAAGTTCATGTTCTTGGAAAGGATCTAGAATGCAGATATTCTCATTTCCAGTGAATTATGATTTGATTAAACTGAAACTGAGGGTACTTTCAAAATTTCATGTGAATATGTGATTATTTCTTATCTGCCTGTGAGCTAAGGGAGTGCTAATAGGTAGGGGCCAGTAATTCTTTATATAGAAGACTTTATATATAGTTTATTTCTAGGTATTTTATTTTTTAAATTTAATTTTATATAAATTCAGTTAATTAACATAGAATATATTATTAGTTTCAGTGGTAGAGTTCAGTGATTCATCAGTTGCATATAATATCCAGTGCCCATTACAATAACATGCCCTCCTTAATCCCCATCACCCAGTTACCCCATCCCCCCAACACTTCCCCTCTAGCAACCCTCAGTTTGTTTCCTATGGTTAAGAGTCTCTCACTCTCTGATTTCATATTGTTTTATTTCACATATAAGTGAGATCATATGATAATTGTTTTTCTCTGATTGGCTTATTTTGCTTAGCATAATACACTCTAGTCACATCTATGTCATTGGAAATGGCAAGATTTCATTTTTTTTTTAATGGATGAGTAATAGTCCATTGTATATGTATACCACAGCTTCTTTATCCATTCATCTATCGATGGACATAGGGCTCTTTCCATAGTTTGGTTATCGTGGACATCGCTGCTATAAACATTGGAGTACAGGTGCCCCTTCAGATCACTACTTTTTTTTTTTTTTTTTTTTTTTTGTAAATACCTAGTAGTGCAATTGCTAGGTCATAGGGTAGCTCTATTTTTAACCTTTTAAGGAATCTCCTACTGTTTTCCAGAGTGGCTGCACCAGTTTGCATTCCCACAAGCAGTGTAAAAGAGTTTCCCTTAAAAAGTCTTACTTTAGTTAAAGAATGTTTTAAACATAAAAGATTGACTTACATGATGAAGTATGAATTAATAAAAGCTTTATATCTATACAGCTTTTCCAAGTTTAGAGAGGCTTTCCTACAGACAGCCTCATTTTTTTGTCAAAACAATTCTGATATTTAGGAAGAACATTATTATGTTCATTATATAAATAAAAACTATGTTTAATTCATTTAGAATCACCTTAATAGGCTTTAACATCTTTCCATGGTTTTAAACCATGTTTTAAAATGAAGTAATGCTACTTAAACAAATTGAACACATTCATTACCTTATTATAGGCTGCTTAAGCTTGAATTTATCCTAATTATTTAAGAATTAAAACGTTTAAATATTCTTTAAAAAAGAAAACTCTAAGGGAGGTTAGGAATGGAATAGACTAAATAATTCTCTGGGCCTTTCAATTCCAATTCATATATTCCATGACTTGACTAAAGTCATGTGGCCAGAAATAATAGTCCTTGGTTTAAAAATTGCAATCTTTCTGAATCTTTTATCAATTTTCCTTCTATCCATTTTATTAGCTAAATTTAATGTTTGAAACAGGTCACAGATCTTCAAGATCCAAGCATCAGGTATATTCAGTCATTCGATACTTACTGAATACTTAAACTTTTCCATGTCCCAGAGATAAAGGAAACATCAGACATGGCCTCAGCCTCATGTAACTCAGCCTAATGAAGAAGTCAAATCTGTAAGCAAATGATTATAATAAAATCAGATAATTGGGTGAAGGAATTTTGGAAAGACTATATCCTGAGGCTTAGAAGGATTTCAGAGAGTTGATTTTTGAACAGTCTTGGAGGAACAGTGGGGGGGTTCCCATATGAGCATAAAGGGAGAAGCACATTATTGAAAGGTGAAATGGAATGTGAATGAGTGTGGGGCAGTGGATCTAGACCCGACCCAAGGAGAGATATTGTCCATTAAGGAAAGATTCAAATTCTTCAGGGCCTTTTATATGTAGTGAGTAAGTTTGCATTTTATCCTGATACTGATCGCAAGCCTAGAAAGCTTTTGAATAAGGATAAGCCAGGATCGATTTTGCAGGTGGGAGCGATAACTCTGATATGAGATACATGTTGAGTAGGTGAGAGTGATGTGCAGGGAAGATAAGGAGAGAGAGCTCTTAGAAGACTACAATACAACCTCAAGTGGAAACAATGAGATTTTGAACATAAGGATGTTAACAAAGGCATATTCAGACCACATTTCTAAGTGAAATTTGATTTATCAGATACAGAAGAAGATTATGCTAACATTTCCAGCTATTGGTTAGGTGGTTTTGTCTTTAACTGAGCTACAGAAAAGGTGAATTCTTGGTGTTAGCAGAGTCAGGAACCATAAGAGTAAGTGGTTTATAGAGAAAAATAAGGGCTTCATTTTGTGACAGACTTCAAAGCACTGGTGTTCCCTTATGCAGAGTTCAGTAAAAAGTCGGAAATATGTTTAGAGTTCAGTAAATCTGGGCTCAGGATACAGAAAGTGTAGTAATAGTGAGCAAATGCTATCACTGATAATATGAAGGAAAGTGGAGAATAAAAAGCAAGCCCTTCTGAATACATATAATTGAGTAGTTTAAAATATAATGTTATTGTTAGTGCAGTTAATTTAATTTAATTCTCAAATTTTCACTGGCATTGGAATATGTTCAGAAGAAATGCATCTCTAAATAAATTTTTCATTAGCTTTCCAAAAAAAAAAAGGCAAGGAAATGTAGTGAGAAAGAATGGATTAAGAAATAGGAAATAGAGAATAGGTTAGAGTAAAAATAAAATTTTTAAGAATAAAATTTTAAAAAATTTAAGAGTAAAATGGAGAGAGAGTTTTTCTTCCAACTGTGAAGTCACAGATCTCTTTTGGGGACTTAAGAGCAAACATGAAAACAACTCCCAAAATATATTTTATTGTGAGATTTTTGCTGATTTTTTGTTCCTATGATTTATAGATAAGTTGGATATAGTATTAGCATATCATACATTCTGAGTAAATAAGCACTAATTTAAAATATGTTACAATTATGCCTATATACATGTTTGAACAAAGAGAATCCCTCTGTGAAGACGCATGGAGAGAAAATCAGATGCTTTTAAATCTGTGTATTGTTACAGAGATCCACTGATATATCGGTATTCTAGCTTGGTAAAGACATAGAAACAGCAGTCTACTTGTAAATAGTGATTGTTGCATAAGGTAGGATGCTAGATCTTGGGAAATACAAAACATGAAATGAATAGCACTTGCTTAAAGGCAATCAACATCCTTTTCTATGACTTCACACAAAAATTCAGTATCATCCCTCTTGGTTGTTAGAGTCAACCAGGTTCATGTGGGTGGTGTCACTTAGGGGCCTCTCATCCCACTTAGAGTTAGATGGTCATGAGGCCAGAGTCATCTGGAGGCTTTTTCACTCATGTGTGGTGCCTAAGTGGGACATTAGGATGTCTGCTTGGGCATGTCTTTCTTGCTCTCATGCCTTCTCTCCATGCAGCCTTTCCACCTGGGTTCCTTCATGGTATGGCAGCCTCAGTCATTAAATTTCTCACCATGGCAACTGGCTTCCCCTAAGCAAGTGTACCAAGAGCTTAAAATCATCTTAAAATAAAACAATAATGATACTTCAAATATTTATTTGAGAGAGAGAGAAAGAGAGAGAGCATGAGTGGGGGGAGGGGGAGGCAAAAAGAAAGGGCGAGAGAGAATCCTCAAGCAGACTCCTTGCTGTGTGTGGACCCCAACATGGGGCTTGATCCCACGACTCTGCACTGATGTGAGCTGAAAGCAAGAATCAAATGCTTAACCGACTGAGCCACCCAATTGCCCTGACAATAGTACTATTTTAATTATCACCTGTTTCTATGCCCGATATTGTGAATATGTTTTATTTTGTTCTCCTAATAACCTTACAAAGTGAGTACCACTACTTCTGGTTTAAAGATGAGGCAACCAAGATTCAGAACTGTTGTGTAATCCACATTGCTGTAAAGTAGGCAGTCCAGGTTGTCCAATCCAGTTGTGTTGGCCAATTTAAGTTTAAGCTCTTGTCTTGCTAGAACCCATATCCTTTCTCCTATGCTGAGCCACCGCTCATAAAACCATGAAAAATTAAATGGCACTACAAGAGATAAATAACCGTTCAATACACAATACACATGAATCCAGTATGATTAATTGCCAAATTAAAATACAGATAACAAGTACTCTAGGAGTACAACAGAGAGAAAATTCCCTAAGAACTAGTATTTCTGAGGAGCTTTCTTAGAATAAGTGATCTAAGTGCCACAAAGTTTTGTTCACAAACTGAAGATAATTCAACAAGGTATACATTTTTTTTTGTTTATCAGACATTTTTGCTTACCTCCAAATCCTGTGGATATATTTTTCCCTTATGTAGATATTAAAATTCCAGATCTGTAAAAGGCAGAACAGATACCATTTTCTTCAAGTGGCTTAGATAATAACTCTTGGTCATCTAGATAGTTTTGCTGTATTAGATTATATGACCATTATTATTTTAGCCTAAAAGGGAGTCCAATCCGCTGATTAAAGCAGGAAGAAAGGGTTATTTCATTAGAGGAGGCAGTTGTACTTTCCTTTATGGGGAGAATGATCCCATGTTAAATTGGAGTAATATTTTTCTCTGCTCATTGCAGGGAGAGAGAAAGAGAGAGAGAGATTAAGAAAGGTCTTATACAACCCTAAAATGCACTTCAAAGTCTGCTTTATGCCTGTTGGATGTGTTAGAAGCAAGTTTAGAGCTTCAGCTTGTGTTGACTCTGATTTCCTACTGCACACCCTCTCCCCTGTTAACCCCCCCACCCCCTGCTTCCCACCCCTGCCCTAGTGAGGGCTCCAATGAGGATCTGTTCCAACAAATACAGATTCCAAAAAAAAAGGGGGGGGAGGAGAAATGACACATGCTCATAGGAGACCTGCAGCCAATTCATCTTCATGCTGATTAAATTGCCCAAATCAAGTAAAGTGGGCCCATGACAAATTAGGCAGTGGAGCCCCTTGATGGGTTTGCAAGCTAGTTTCGCAGAATTCAGTTTTGCCAGAGAGAAAGCAAAGGGGAATAAAGTTGCCCAGGGCATGTCTACATACAAATGTTGTCCAGACCTTTTTTTTTTCCCATGACACTTTCTATTCCTGGACTTCTACATTTTTAAGACTTCTGTGGCACCATCCAGAATCTTTTGGTTTGGTAAAGAGTGTAATCCAATGATCCCAACAGGCACCTAGATAGACTCTATGCTACCGGAGGCAGAAATGTAGGCAAGACAACCAGATGCCTCCAGGCATCTCAGGCAGTGGTTGCCCACATTGTATTTGCTTTGCAAGTCAGCGTCTCTTGAATGCCTGCCTGCTTGCACACTTCATACTCAAACGAGATCAATCTCTTGCAGTTGGCTTAATACCCAAGTCATGCTCTGTGACTTGTCTATGTCCTTTGCATTCGTTCTTCACTTGCCTGCTTAGCTTCAAGTATCAGCTCAGATGTTTTGCTCTCCAGGAAATTTTCCGAAGCCCCATTCCATACCATGCACACTTCTATCATGTCCCTGAACGAGTCTGTCAGAGGCATCCATGTATTACATCTGGCTTCATCAGCACACTGAGAATAAAGATCACTCCTTTTTCATCCTTGCATTTCAGTGCTCAGCTCCATGCCTGATCATAGTTTGAGCTCAGTAGTAGCAAGGAATAATGCAAACTGGCAATTTTAAAAAGTAGAAATTCAAATGACATATGATAACACAGAAACCTGTTCAATCACATATGGAAGAAACTTTTTTGGTTGTCTTCATTCCTGTCCTCAAAACTCCCCTAAGAGTTTTCTCCCAGCAGTGTTTGAATTACGTACAGTTAACTGGACCAGTGACGGATGGGCATTTTCCTTAAGCCAGACCAATCAAGGTCCTTTACCTAAACCTTTTGTGTAGGATACTAGGCAGTGTTTACCTAATGCTTTCAAAATAGACGTACCAACAATTCTACAACTAAGATTTTTCTTCTTAGTAATCAGTATTATACATAAAAACATATTTAAATATATTTAAATTAAGGTACCTTGACACATTAGAAGCCTATGGAGTCTTTAAAATTTATGGTTTGGAATAGGGGCCAAAAATCCAATGCCAGTAGCATCAGGCAGGAAATATATATGAGTGAAATGATTTAAGTGCAAATATATATGTATTTAGTATGTGAACTGTGGGGACCAGAGTCAGCTAAGATGTTTGCGTCCTCTCTCAAAAGTAAATGGCTATTCAGTTCTAGCCAATTTTGTTTCCCAAGGATGTATACTGAATATAGCTTGATCTTTTGATTTTCCAAGAGATTAAAATTAAGTTAATTGTGAAAATCCTTTTTTTTTTGAAAATTTTTTACTTGCTAGCTGAATTAAAAAATAAATTATATGTGCAAGCAAATACAAATGGTTTTGGTATACTAAATTCATCCAAGAGGTCAACAGTTTGTAATTTCTGTTTAGAAAAATACTCAATTCTATAGTTGCGTGTCCACTGTACTTACTATCTGTTTCTAAGTTTGAGAAAGCTATTAAAAAATAGTATCAAGAGAGATTTCTCCTAAGGAAAAAAGAAAGATGTCGGCTTACTATGTAATTATTCTGGAAATTCCAGCCAAAACAACATTAAAAAACCAAAGCAATAAATAAGTAAAAACATAAGTAAAAGAACAATATATATTGAAAAGCCAGTATTCTTTCTTTTTACAGATGTTATAAACTAGTGATTCAATTTCTAAGGGTTATACTTAAAGATAAAGAAAGATATATATATTTAAGGAAGTTAATCTTGATATACTAAATTAGAAAAAATGGAAATAATCTAAGTGCATAATAGTGATGCTTAGGTTAAATAATATGTATTCCTACAATGAGATATTATACAGTAAAAAAAACTATATAGATGTGTATGCATATGTTTAACAAGAATAATTGTAACATTTTAAAGTGAAAATTATTTTATAAATATTATACATCTACATCTAGTTTTAAAATTGCTTATTTCCAGTGATGGGATTAGAATCTTCTTTTTTTTTCTGATTTAGTTTTTACAATGACATGTACTCCCTATATCATTAGGCAATGATACTTTACATTTTAAGTTGCAAGTTTTACTACTTTAATGGTAATAAAAAGATTTAACAAAGTAGATTTAATTTTAGTAAGGAGCCAGTTTCCCACCTATTTAGTAAACCGTGATAAATCACTAAGTAATTTTTTGAAGGACAAGATGCTCAAGAGTGTCAGATAACTCAGAGAAGTCAGGAAAGACAAATACTGAGGAGTGTTTGTAGGATTTGGTAATTAGTAGGTCAATCATTGTGACCTTTACAACTCCACATTAAAAGGGGGAAAGTTTGTTCCTAAAATCAAAGAGATGTCATTTTTCCCTTGTCTAAATCAATTTGTTCAGTTTTAATGCTTCTTGATATTGTGAAGGGTGTTGAGAACTGTTTTTGTCTCTTAAATTAAATATATAAGCATATAATTAAATTTTCAAAGAACTTACTTTGCCAAGTCAATTTATAGGAGACACTGATTATTGTCCACAAATGAATAATACTTAATGATCAAAAAGCATGCTAAGATTAAATATTTAAATGCTCATTAATCCGTTGTTTCATTTATCCATTCAACAAATATTAAATGGTTGGTAGGTGCCAGGCATTGTTTTAGGTGTTCTGGGATTACAGCTAAGAACAAAACAAATGGCATGTATTTCTGGAGCTTTTATGCTAGTAAGGAAGAGATAGAAAAAAAAAGTAAAACATGTAGTCAGGCTACTGGTGGTCATGCTATCAGGAAAAACAAATCATGAAGGAAGGGGCAGGTTGTTTGGTGTGGGGGCTGAAGTAGAGCCACCCAGCATGCCATACCGAAAAGGACCTTGGAGCACAGGCCAAGTAGAGGTGAGGGCAGACCTTATGAAGTTTCCAGTTTCCCTCTTGTTGCCATAGAAGGTCATAGGAGGGTCTTAAGCAGAAGAGTGGTTGGCACTTCTGACCTAGGTTGGAAAAGGGTTCAGTCTCAATGCCATATTGAGAATAGCAAGTGGAACATGCAGAATATTCCTCATTGCCTCTCCAGATCCATTCTTGGGCCTTCTCTATCCCTAAATCCCTGGGGCTGCCTTGCCCTCCACATCCAAATGGGTTTGTGCAAAGGCAGGTATTTGTAGGACATCTGTGGGAGAATGAGAGAGAGGTTTGGATACTTATCTCTTCTGCCCTAATGGATCATGGTTTTGGTAGTGTCTCTGTCTTCACTCATGTCATTTAAAAATTTAAGTAATATAGGCTTTAAAGACTGAATGTTCCATGTTTGATTATATTATGGTCTAATTCCCCTTGGTATTATTTGTAATCAAGTTTTTAAATGGGCCTTTTAAAAGCCGTCCCTCAATTCATTTCTTCTTTTATAGAGCTGCATGCCAGTGGCGATGCAACAGGTCTGTTTTCTACTGAACTTTCCCTGGGTAGATATCTTGTTGATCACATGCTGGATGGTAGCAGGGGAAAGCCAGTGTTCTGCCCTTGCCATTTTGGGAGGTCTGCACGGCAGTGCACCGTGGCACTCTGCCCATGTTTTTACCCATAAGAAAAATACACGCGAATAATAAGAAACAGCTGCTTCTTTCCTACACTGCCCCACTGCAGTATTTAGCCTATAACTCCTGCTCCGTGGACCTTATGTTCCACTCTACAACTTGGGAGAAGACTGCTGGTGGGTCAAATTGAGTATGTTCATTTCCCTTTTTACTATAGAGAAGAAAACACAGTATTTTCCCTATTTAGCCAAGTATCTCTGTGGCTTATATTTACTGGTGGCCTTTAAGTAAGACCAGTTCCAGAGTTAACCTTTCTTCTCCCCATCTGGGCTCAGTTATCATTCAGGTTCATTTTTTTTTTTTCAAATTGGTTTTCTCATTCTTGGTCTGCGGCTGACTTCCCTCTGGGAGGTTGGCAATACCGCCCAGTAACTGGAGTGAGTGCCTGATTAAAGATTGTAGCTAATGACATTTGGGATGGACACAATGTTGTTATGCTTTCATGTCTCTCTTTTTTTCTTCTAATAGTTTCTTATTAGTTAAAACCTTAAGTAATGCATGTGAGTTTCTTGGAAATGTTAAAACATTTCTTTTTATCTGCTATACTTTAATGCCAGATTGTGTGTAGGCCAGTGACCTAGAAAAGCCATTTCCTGATATATGGTGTGTAATTTAGCCAAACTGGTTTGATTACATTACCGGGTATGATTTAGGCCCATGGAAGAGTCAACCAGCAATTTGATTGAAGCCACACTCTGCCTTGTCATCCAAAGATCTGAACAAAAGCCTTAATTAGGCTGGTTGATTAAGCAAAAATCCAATTTTAGTTGGTTACCTGGAGAACAGTACCACAAGAATCAATATGGACTTGAGCATTACTTTTTTAAAAAGAGTAACAATGAAAGGGGAATACCTTCTTTCCTATTTTTTCTATTAGTTTTGTAATGATAAAGCATCCATTTTTGATCAAATGATGGAGTGTCATTGAATCATTTTTTGAGTCAGAAGGAATCTGAATTCAAGTCATGTTTATTTCCTCTTAACTAGGAGGCACCCAGTTGAAAAATGGATGTACTTTTTACTCTTAGAGGTCCTTGGGGCATTGAACCAATATTGGAAGATGACTTTCACAGATTCAAAAGGGGACCAGAATAAAAAAGTCAGAGTTCATTTTAGTGATACCTTTGGGAGAGTAATCTTTTCTGCTAACAATTTACTTGTCAAAGAGTCAAAATGATCTAGATTATGAAAATGTCCCTTAGTGAAATAAAATAATTTGAGAAATGCTATTCATTTCACTATCAGAAGACATGGAATAGGCAGCCTTTTAAAGCAGTTATTCTCCTGTTTATCACTTCTTTCTTCTCTCACTGTTTCAGTTTTGTCTCCTTGAGCTCTTCAGGAATGACATCTGCCAGCTTGGCACAGACAACTATTTTTGGATTTCCCTGTTCAGATCTTCATTGCTGAAGTGTGATCTTTTTGTTGGATATTTATTAAGAAAATAAAAATCTTAAAAAAAAAAAAAAGAATGCCTGGGTGGCTCAGTGGTTAAGCTCAGGACAAGATCCTGGGGTCCTGGGATTGAATCCTGCATTGGGCTCCCTGCAGGGTGCCTGCTTCTCCCTCTGCCTATGTCTCTGCCTCTCTCTGGGTATGTCTCTCATGAATAAATAAATAGAATTTAAGAAAAGAAAATAGCCAGATTATTTTTCATGTGACATGGAGAAATTATGCTATTTTTTTTTTTTTTTTTAGTGGTAAAATATATTAGCATTTCTTTTATTTTTTATTTTTTTTTTATTTTTTTATTTATTTATTTTTTTTTAATTAATTTTTATTGGTGTTCAATTTACCAACATACAGAAAAACACCCAGTGCTCATCCCGTCAAGTGTCCACCTCAGTGCCCGTCACCCATTCCCCTCCAACACCCGCCCTCCTCCCCCCTTCCACCACCCCTAGTTCGTTTCCCCGAGTTAGGAGTCTTTATGTTCTGTCTCCCTTCCTTATATTTCCCAACATTTCTTCTCCCTTCCTTTATATTCCCTTTCACTATTATTTATATTCCCCAAATGAATGAGAAATTATGCTATTATCTTTTAGTCAGGCTTAGTCCTGAAGGCTTAATTCTAACTAAAATCTTTATTTTTGATAAAAGAAGGAATTTTCTACTTGCAAGGACTTTTTTGAGATGCCTTACTTGAGCTTTTCTGTTTGATTTGTTTTGGTTTTTGATAGGAAGAGAGAGAAAAGTGGGGAAATACAATAGTCTTTGTGTTAACATTTTGCTGACAATGTCCACATTTCAGTAGATAAGCACCAGAATACTCTAAGAAAATATCTGATTTGTTCTCTCACAGAGAGAAAAAAAGGAAATATCAGATGTGTTAGGATATATTCTATAAACCTTTATGGGTATTATGTTTAATGCCATATTATTCAATTAATGGGATGTATGAAGATTTACTGTGCTTGGTTTTAGACCTGTGTTATAGTCCTACTTTTGTTACTCATAATCTAGGCTAATTGCCTCACCTCTCTGCAGCTAAAATGACAGCAGAAAAGATGAGCTACTCTCCCAAAGAGATCATGAAAATTTATCCTAGTTCATTCTGAATTTCAATCTGATTGAATCTACCACCTCCCACCTTACTTCCTTGGGGAACCACACTGAATGGTATTCCATACAAAAAAATGTCTGCACCAAGCTATTTAGGAAATACTGGAATAGATAGTAACTCTACTTAGCTTTAACATTTATGGTTCCATAATATATAATATATATATATTATATATAATAGCTAAAGTATATATATAATATATACTTATATAATAGCTAAAGTAAAAATTTTCCTGTTTCAGTCTAGGCATCTTTACTTTTATAGAATTTCTTTAAATGGATATAGGAAAACAAATGGACTTTTGGCTAACCAAGATGAGAAGAGTAGATATCTTTCCATTTATCCACCTGTGTTTCCTGTAAAGATGTTAAATAATTACTACCAATTAGAGAATTACTTTGGAATCAGAGACAAATTAAGGTTTAATTATTACCTTTTTTGACCAACCATTGGCCAGTTTCCTTATGGAAGAAGCGAACAAGTTTTAACTTATTTTAAAACTCTCTTTGAGTGTTACTCTAGAATGTTTTACATATTTAACTAAGCCCAAACTACCAAAACTTTTCAGGGGTTCCTGGGTTTCTCTCTGAGCATTTGTTTACTCTGGGAAGATAGATCTTATGTGATGGCTTTTCTTTTTAATCCATGTTAAAGTCATCATGATAAGTGGGCCATTGTAAAAACTCTTTTTTTTTTTTTTTAAGGAGATGATGTGACTGTTCTAATAAGGTGAGTGGGTGGAGGAAGGAGCTTAGTAATACTGACCATAATTCAGTTAGGTTTGTAATCAAGACTAAATGGAGATCAAAAAGGAGGAAATGGGGATTTAGTATTCACACAAAGAAAATGTTTCAAAAACATGGGATAACTGGATGAAATTGAATAGGCTACAGAAAAGGGGTAAGGCAGGAATGGACACAGATGGAAGAGAAAAGAATTCTGAGAAATAAATGACTGGCTTTCTGTTTGAGGGATGTACTTGCTATCTAGTTTTAAGTGGAATTTTAGAAAAACTCAAGTATCAATGTGTGTAGAAGCACCCAAGAAGTTTAGTAAGAGATTAAATCTGTTAAAAAGAAAGCTAAGAACTTGTGAAAGCTTCTTATTCCCTCTCCTGGTGTCCCTATCCCCAAATACTGAGCAATTCCAAATTCAGTTTGGAATAATTGTCTCTCATTTTCTCTAAATGAATAATTAGACATCCTATTAGTCAACCATGCATCTGAATTTTCTGAATATAATGCTTGGAACTATTAATTCAACTTCGTAGATAAAATAGTTATATACACATGACAGTGCTTTATCTTGATTTTTAGATTTTCCTTTTTTACCTAACATTTCAAACAGTCCTTAAAGTTATATAATGAAAAGGAATCTCCCTACAACATAGTACTTTGGTTGCCCGTTTTATTTGACCAACAGAAATGGAAAGACTTTTACATTGAGCACTTATGTACTAACGACATAGTCTGCTATTAACTTTTTACTTTTGTAAACACAAATGTATCCACCTCTGCACCTTTTCATCTAACTTATTTTGGATGCATTTCAAAGTAAATTGCACGTTTATTTCCTCCTAAATATTCTAGCATTCTTAGATTCTGATATTTATTATATCAGACTTCACTAGTTTTTACTTCCGATACATAATTTAAATACAGTGAAATACAATATGTTTGCTGAGTTTTTACAAATGCATGTGCATACATAATCCAAATCCATTTCCAGACACAGAATGTTATCATCAGCCAGAAAGCTTCCTCATGGCACTTTCTAGTCAATCTTCACTCCCACCTTCTTAGAGGCAACCACTGACATTCTTTCTGCCATTCTAAGTTTGTCATTCTATAATTTCCATGTAAATGGAATCAAACAGAATGTTGTCTTTTATGTATAGCTTTTTTTTTCTCTATTAGCAGGATGTATTTTAGTTTAATCTGTATTTTTTTTTACTAACTTCTCAGAAAGCTGAACATGCCACAGTTTGTTCATCTGTTTTTGTTTGGTAGACACAAGGCTTTTTCTGTTTTTTGGCCATTATCAATAAAGCTTCTATATTTTAATTTTTTGATGAACTTATGTTTTCATTTCCTTTAGATATATACCTAAGAATGGAATTGCTGGGTCGTTGAGTACATATATTTTTAGTTTTAAGTGGAACTGACATACCTATTCCAGAATAGTTGTACTGTTTCCAAATACCTCCAAAGGATATATGAGAAGTCCAGATGCTTTTATGACAACACCTGGTGGTGGTAGGTCTTCTAATTTTAATCACCCTGGTAAGTGTGTAGTGGTATTTTTATTTTAACTGACTTATTCTTAGTAACTAACAATGTTGAGCAGTTTTTCATGGGCTCAGCCATATTTTGGTTGTCTGTCTATTTTTGAGCTGAAAGAATTATTTACTGATACTATATATCAGTACTTTGTCAGATATTTTCTCCTAATTTGTGGCTCACGTATTTATTTCCTAACAATATGTGTTAATAAGTAGTCATTTTAAAATATAAAGTCAAATTTAGGGGTACCTGGGTGGCTCAGTTGGTTAAGCAACTGCCATTGGCTCAAGTCATGATCCCAGGGTTTTGGGAATGAGTGCTATATCTTGCTCCCTGCTCAGCAGAATGTTTGCTTCTCCCTCTGCCCCTCATCCTGCTTGTGCTCTCTCTCTTGCTCTCTCTCTCTCTCAAATAAATAAATAAAATCTTTTTTTTAATTCAAATTTAGTTTTTATTTTTTTAAATAAGCTCCATGCTCAGCATGGAACCTAGTGCAGGGCTTGAGTTCATGGTCCTGAGATCAAGACCTGAGCTGAGATGAAGAGTTGAATGCTTAACTGACTGAGCCAATGAGGCATCCCTGTATATATGTATTTTTAATGGTTGTTGTTTCCTGTGGCCTAAGAAACTTGTAGACCACGCCCCAGCTCACAAGATAAGTTATGTTTCTTTCTAAAAGCTTTATAGTTTTAGTTCTGTTTGGACTTAGGATCCATCTTGAATTTATTTTTTTGTATGGGGACATAGGGCTCCCTGTTATATTTAACTTGTTCACACAGATTTAGGCTCAGAATTGATGATCTTGAACTATGTTCTGTGCTAAAAAAAAAAAAAAAAAAAAAACAAACCCTCATTTTCTCTTTCTTCTTTAGTAACATAGTGTATTTTTTTTTCCCAACAGTCATTTTCTTTCAGTTTATAGGTTGCAATCTCCTGTGACTTGGACATCAGATGGTCATGACTGGGATAATTATTTATTCATCCCACAAACATTTATGGAGTACTTACTCTGTAGTAGATTATGACAAATGCTATAAATAAGAAAAGGAAAAAGACTTTGCTTATTCTTGCAAGAGAAAACATATAGGTAGATAGGAAATTGTGATAAGATTGCGCAAAGATAAAGATATGCAAAGAACTGCGATGGCACAATAAGCAACACCTAATACAGAGTTTTATTTTTTTTATTTTTTAAAGATTTATTTTTATTTATTTATGATAGACATAGAGAGAGAGAGGCAAAGACACAGGCAGAGGGAGAAGCAGGCTCCATGCCGGGGGCCCGATGCGGGACTCAATCCCGGGACTCCAGGATCGCGCCCTGGGCCAAAGGCAGGTGTGAAACCACTGAACCACTCAGAGATCCCCAGACAGAGTTTTAGAATCAAGAAGTTTCCTTTAACGGGTGATTTCAGAGCTTTGGTAAGAAAGATATCATTTAATTGTGCAATGAGGGGTTAGCAAGACTCCTGACCTCAACACCTTATTGCTGAATATATGTAAGATAAAGGCACATAACTATGAGACAAAGCATCTAGAACTATAAAAGATATAGCACTTAAAGTATCTGAGACTTCAGAATGGAGAAGGAAAGTATATGGTATCTATGTGAAGAATTTTATTGGGGAAGTAGAATTTGAGCTGGGCCATGAGGTTGTTTTGGAGATTAAATGAATAAATACAGCGTTCAGGAAATACCTAATATGTTGTGTTGATAGAAGTCACTACATTATTATTATTGAAAGACACACAGGACTTACATTTATAGTGATGAAAAACTTTTTATGCACATGACAGAAATGAGAAGCTGTTTCTAAGGTTTATGGAGTGAAAACCCAGCTTAGAGAATAAAAGTTCAGGAATTGAACTTTGTTTAGGAATTGGAAAGCAGTTTGCTTTCGCTAGCTTTCAGTAATATTGAAAAGGTAAGATAGGCACAGCTGATGGAGAGAGTTTTGTAAAGTTAAGCATTGGATTTTGTTTTGGTTGTGATGGGAGCCATTGTTGGTATTTTTGTTTTGTTTTGATTTGAGTGACAGGGAGAAGAGCAAAAGCTGTACACATCTTTGTGCACAATCTAGATTTAGGGAATGGAAGGAGCCAGATAGAGACAGAAGGAGTGATCGCATGGATAGAAGAAGAACCTGTCTCCCTAAAGTAATTGGTCAACAATACCTGATGCCACTGAGAGGCTGAGAAAGATGGAAACTAAACAAACCATTTAGATTTTCACAGTTTACCTGTACTTCAGTGATCTTTGCAAGAGCAGTTTCACAGAGTAATGAAGGCTGAAGCCAGATTTTAAGGGATTAACAATGGTTTAGTATTACAGATTATAAGTATTACAAATATAGTGTATTTGGAAAAGTTGAAGGGTAAAAATAAAACTAAGGAGAGAGTTGATCATAGCTTGAAAGGGGAGCAGACATGAGCTTAGAATTTTTAGGCATTCCAGTATTTTTAGAATGAGCCAGGAGGAGAGAGAAAAGCATGAGTACACATGAATGATGAGATTGTGTTAAAAATACATCATGAAAATAGAGAGATTTTTCTTTCTGGGAAAAATATCCAGAGGAGACAGAAAGAGAAAAGAGAATTAAGCCTTAAGTGTAAGATTTGGCATTGAAGAGACATTTTGTTCTCAGGTAGAAGGAGAG
This sequence comes from Vulpes vulpes, assembly GCF_048418805.1. Lineage (NCBI taxonomy): Eukaryota > Metazoa > Chordata > Mammalia > Carnivora > Canidae > Vulpes > Vulpes vulpes. The sequence goes on along the minus strand of NC_132783.1, from coordinate 124,676,892 downwards.
AAAGACAATAAGTGAGGATAAAATATTACTAAAGATATATTTGTGGAGTGGAAGGGATTTGAAGAAATTCATCTAGACAGCTTGTCAGAAACTGGGAGGCAACTCCATCCAGAAGGCACAAGTGTATTAGAGCTGAGGAGATGGAAATTGCTTTGAAATGAATTCTGTGTTAAGTGTATTAGAGAGGTTTATTAATTCTCTGTTGCAATGTAGTAATTACCAGAAGCCAGGAAAAGGGCTCTCAGCAGGAGCTAAATTGGCCTTTACCTTGATTTTGAACTTCCAGCCTATCAGAACTATAAGAAATTTCTTTTGTTTAAGCCACCCAGCCTGTGTTACGGTAGCCCATCAGACTAGTACAATGAAAGTCAGATATCCCACTCAAGGAGTAGGGATTTACAAATATGGAAAGGAGAAAAAGGTGGAATTAATCCTATGGTGTTGGGCTGGAGATTTGATGGGTTATATACAGAGGGATGGAAAAACAGTTACAAATATAGATGGGTATTCTTAAACATATTCCTCAGTTATGTCTACTGGGGGGCTTGCATGTGAAATACTAACAGTCATGTACATATCTAGTTCTTCGTTTCTAAATATCATTCTCATCTGTAATGAACTAAGGCATCTTGGAGAAATGCTTGGTTTCAAGACTGAGGTAAGCATGGTACAAGATGAGCACGGAAAATCTTATGTCAAAAAGTGAAGAAATGCTCAGAAGGGGATATAGACAGAAGGAGAGTGAAGAGACCTGCATTAGCCAACTCTGGGAAGGATTTGACCATCAAAGTAATGTTAGTAATGGATTATAATCGATTAAATAAAATAGGAAGCCATTTGTCTATATACATATTAATAAACAGATGCATGAATAAATGGAGAGAAGAGAAAGCTCTTTGTTATAATAGAATGTCAACTAATAAATGTAGGTGGAATGATGGAATTAAGAATCATCATTTGGCAACCAACATATTGATAATTCAGTTACAAAATATCAACAGATGCTAAGACTAGTGGGTGAAAATTTGATGAGGAGTGCAATACTGACTTAGTTTCACAGATTTGTTTATTACAAAGAATAAGAGATTTAGGGTGGATGCCTGGGGGACATCTCTCATGGGACAAATAAAACCAATCTACCATCTAGTAGGATGTAATAAGGAGAACACTGAATCACTTCTGTAATATTACTGCCCAAAATGCATAACCTGGAAATATCAGACAAACCTAAATTTTGGGACATCCTATGAAATAATTAGTTTTAATTTTTGAAAGTAATATCAAGGAGAGTCAAGTAAGTATTTCAAATAAAAGAGAAAAAAAGGGCAGCCCCGGTGGCTCAGCAGTTTAGCGCCGCCTTCAGCCCAGGGCGTGATCCTGGAGACCTGGGATCGAGTCCCACATCGGGCTCCCTGCATAGAGCCTGCTTCTCCCTCTGCCTGTGTCTCTGCCTCTCTCTCTCTCTCTTTCTCTCTCTCTGTCTCTCATGAATAAATAAAATTTTTAAAAAATGGAAAATAAAAGAGAAAAAAAAAGACGTTGCTAAATAAAATAAGTGGCACCATTAATAGGATCTATGGATTAGATCATAGCAATGTACCAGTGCTCATAATTCCCTGATTTTGAAGGTCGTATTGTGTTTATGTAGGCAAATGCTCTGTTTGTAGGAATTGCACGTTAAAGTATTCCAAGGTTATGGACCATGATGTTTCCAGCTTACTCTCATTCAGAAAAATTGTTCTTTGGCTGTAATTCCAAACTTTCTGTTAAAGTTTTAAAATATTTTTTAAAAAAGAAGTGCATAAAACTCCAGGCATTGCTACATACAGGAAACATGCTTAAAACATAATGAAAGAATGCAATGGTGGGGTAGAGGAGAAATTTACTGAGAAAATACTACTAAAAAATCTGATGCAGCAATATTTCTGATATAGATAATAGGCTTTATGGGAAAAAATCTTCCCCGGGGGTAAGGCAGACTGTATCATGATGGTAAAAGACAGCATTCACAAGCAATGCATAATAATTCTCAAGGTATATGTGCCTGAAAACATAACTATCAAGTTCAAGCTAACAGTATTACAAGGAGAAATTTTTAGATTCTCAGTGATAGTAGAATATTAAATATACACTTTGTGAGAGAGGAAAAGAGTGAGTAAAGATACCGATTTTGAACTAAAATTAGCTAATTTTAATGGATATTTATAGAAATCTGAACTTTCAAATTAGAGAATTTACATTATTTCAAACACATATGGAAACTACAAAAATTGACCCTTTGTGGGCTGCAAAATGGGCTCAGTAAGCACAAATAAAAAATTTATACATACCATGTTTTTATTAATGTTATATAAAATGGAATGAATAGCCAAACCAATAATATATATACATGTAAATATATCTCCAATAAATGCAATTTATATATAGTTCATCTTGCAATGGATATTTAGAAGGGAACAACAGTTTCAAAATCTGTAGGATGCAAGAAAGAGTGCTTACAGATTAATTTGTAGCCCCAAAAACATATGTTAAGAAAACATTTCAAAATTTAATAGCTATTCTTGAATTTAAGAGCTAAGATAGATCTGATAGAGTTAACCCAAATACATCAAAATGAAATAATATGCATATTTTAGTGAGCTATAGAGCACCAAAATGGTAGAATAATTAAGAGGTCATTCTTTAGGTATATTGTTAAAAATATATTTGCTCTACAAAATGATGAAGAAATAAAGAAAAAAAAAAACCCCAAATTCGAAACATTGTTAGGAATGAAACAAGGAAAATTGGAGACTAAAGAAAATCGACAAATCACTAAATTCTATGGAAACTCTACAGAAAATTTTACTAAAACAGGCAATTTTCTAGACAAATATAATACTATAATGTAACAAATACAAATTACCTACTTGAATACCTATTCAAGTAGTCAGATAAGTAGTTTTCAAATCTCTTATCAAAAAAAGCATTCTACCCAGGGAGTTTTAGACGTGTAGGTCAGATAGTTCCTGGTCTCTGTTCCAGAGCCTGCCAAAGCAGGAGAAGCTCTCCAGCTCATTTTATGTGGTATACTGGGTGCTTTCTCCAGAGACTCCTCACTTCTCCTTTCACCCCATCTCATATCTCTGTCTTTTAAATTGTAATCCATCTCCTATAATCATGAATTACCATATTTTTAAAATAAATTTATTTATTTATTCATGAGAGACACAGAGAGAGAGAAGCAGAGACATAGAGGGAGAAGCAGGCTCCATGCAGGAAGCCCAATGCAGGACTTGATCCCAGGACCCCAAAATCAAGGCCTGAGCCAAAGGCAAATGCTTGACCACTGAGCCACCCAGGTGCCCCCATGAATTCTCCTATTAAAAGTGGCCTGGCAAGTTGCAATTGTCATTTCAATTAAGCAATATTAATTGGGTGGTGTATTGCATCGTGGGCCCTGGAATCATCTTTGGAAGGAAAAGACATCTACAAAGCAGATTGGCTGCTAGCGAGTTGCAGTTAAAGGCTCATTCTTGGGTGAAAATACAATTGACAGCTTACAAACTCCTAAATCATGAAGTCATCTCTGCATGTTCCTCCTCCTTGCCTTTCCCCAAATATTTTGGACTCTTTTGTGGACAGCGCTTTAAACACAAAACAAATGACAAAGACCCATGAAATAAACAGTGGCAAACTAATTGCAGCTGTGCTGCACGAAGCTGCACAATCCAAAGAAGACTGTGATTTAAATGACCAGGTTTAAGCAGGTAGTTTTGCTACTGAGTTACCTGCGGCAAGTCACTCTGTGCTTCGCTTCAAACAGCTGCTACTGCTTCTCCTGTTGGTTTGGCAATATTGCTGAAAAGAAAGGGAATACATTAAGTAATTGATTGGAAATCCTTTTGCAGAGTATAATATGAACAGAGTGGGGTTACTGTTATCATTGTCAGCATCATTAATGTCCAGTGTTTAACATATTTCAGCAGAAGATGTTTCTATTTTAAAAATGAATTTTGAGACCGATTTCAAATGCAAGATGGGTATAACTATGCAAGAAAAAGAACTTGGGGAGCGGTATTATATCTTTTCTAATTTGCTTGTCTTATGGTATATGTTTTCAAATGTTTAACTCTAATGAACATATATTGCGACCCGGTAAACACATGCAGGTGTATCTGTATTGCTATGTGTGTCTCTGTATATGTCTGCGTATATGTCAATATGTCATACAGTGTATGAATAAAAGGTCTCCCCCAAAAGTATCTACTTTACTTTCATGGGTGCGGCCTGATATTTTCTAGTCTGCTGTACTATAGTCCAGTTAATTCTATTTCATTTTTAAAAGCTGCATTTCACGACCTTAGCTTGAAAACTGGTGTTTAAATATATCATTTCTCATATCCATATCTTTTTTGAAGACAACTCCAATGAAAACAACCTATTAATGCTAATGGGATGGGGCCAAGCAAAAGCCAAATATTTCTTCTGTTGGATTCCAGAACAACAAGTACTAAAAATTTATGTTCTGTAGTTGAGGAGTTCTGATTGTGCTACATCCAGACTTTTAAAATTGTAGCACAGAAAGTTGGTAGGAAAAAAAAAAAAAGGCCACTAGATCTTCCAGTTTCCTTCCAATGACCTTTCGTAGGAAGAATGACTAAAGGGAATTCTTGAGGATGAGCTCTCAAGTAAGATGGGAGGGTGTTCTACTCTGTTATATTTTAGAGTGTGAGCTTATTAAATCCAGCTGAAATTTTTGAACTATCATCTCTGTCTTTTTAAAAAAGGGAAATTACCAACCAGAACTTACAATTAGGCAATTAAATACCTCCACATTTCTTTCAGTCACCTTAATCTCTAGTATATACAAGTAGTGAGACTCAGACAGTTTGTAATAGCACAGAATATCAACTTTTTATAAAGTGAGAGGATTTCATCTGCTTAAATTGAATTAAAGTTTTTCATTATATATTAAATTTCAGAAGTAATTTTAACATACATCAAGCCAGAAAGCAGTAAAATCTGCTTTTTAAAACATCTTGAGGAATAACAGTATGAATATACAAAATGATCAAATAATTGAGAGGAGAGGTACTTACTCTTCTCTCTCAGAAGAAAAGCCCTTATAAATGCATTAGGTTTGCTCTGAGCATTTTTGAAAAATCATGAGAATGTACAATTGTTATGTTCCTTTTCTATGCTAAATACCAGGCTTTTTATTTTACTTGTGGCTTTATCCTTGTAACAGGCATATGTGATAGGTAATAACAGATGGGAAAGCTGGGGCTTTGATAATCAGAGATAAATCCATGATTTAGACTCTGGCCTCCCCCTCTGAAACGTCAGCCCTTGACTCCTCAACCCTTGACAGTTTTCAGAAACCCAAGCAAGCATTAGTGTAGACCCACAGCAGATAAGCAGGTATCTACCTCAACGTGTCCTGAACTAAACACCTCCTCTGCTGTCCTGATTCCCCCTCCCACTCCCAAAAGTGAGTCTGACCTTCTGGCAACCTCCTTTTTACTCTCCTCTGTGGATAGGTTCCCTCAATTTACCTAAGCTGGCAACCCAGGCGACCCGGATCCTCTTTTCTTTATCCATCTCTATTCCACTCACACCCAATTATCTCCTGAATGATATTGGCCTCCTTGGTAGCTCTGGACTCTTCTCCTTCTCTCAAGACTAGCTATCAGGACACCTGGATGACTCAGTGGTTGAGTGTCTGCCTTTGTCTCAGGTCATGATCCTGGGATGGAGTCCCGCATCAGGCTCCCCACAGGGGAGCTTCTCCCTCTGCCTATGTCTCTGCCTCTCTCTCTGTGTCTCTCATGAATAAATAAATAAAATCTTAAAAAAAAAAGACTAGCTATCATTACCTGGTCAAACAGGTTCATTCTCATCAGTGCGTTCCTGGCTGTTATTCTGTTCTTCTCACTTATTTTGGATTCCAATGTTCATTCTGCTCCTGTCTGCTCTCTACACAGCAGCTAGAATGATCTTTATATCTTTCATATTATCTCTGATCACATCTTTCTTGTTTCAAATCCTCCTGTGGCTCCTCATTTTCAGAATAATGTCTGTGATCCTTAGCCTGATACACAAAGCTACTTCTCTGTAATGGGATCTCTCCATTCCCTCAACTCTGTCTGTATCTAGCCTTTTTTTTTTTTTTAAGATTTATTCATGATAGACACAGAAAGAAAGGCAGAGATACAGGCAGAGGGAGGAGAACCAGGCTCCATGCAAGGAGCCCAATGCTAGACTCGATCACAGGAATCCAGGATCATGCCTGAGCCAAAGGCAGACACTCAACCACTGAGCCACCCAGGCATCCCTGGGTCTAGCCTTTTTAAATTACTACCAGTTCCTTGAGCAGCTACATTACTAATTCCAAACCTTTGCTTCTAAGTCAGCTTAAAATGCTTCCCTCCAATCCTTTGCATTAGGAACTCCTTACAAGTCCTCTTAAGGTTCTGGGCATACGTATATAATAGTAATTCTCATATGTGTTCTAATCATCCATCTTCCTACCTCTATTAGATCAGGGCCTCCTTTAGGGAAGATCCTATTTTTAATTTATCTTTCCATCCCTAAGGCTCAGCATAATACCTGGCACATAAAAGCGGCAAACTAATATGTTGTGTGAAGCACAATACTGAAGAATATTTTTCATGTGTCAGCCTCTTTAGTACACCAGAAAGTAATGAATGACTTGAGAAGATTAAATTCTCTTCCAAAATATGTCTAATGTACTTATAGGACTTTTGAGTCTAAGAAAAATCACTTTTTTTCAAAAGCGAACTTCCTATCCTGGGAAAGGAGATTTGATTTGAAACTAGAATAACTGTAATTATTTACCTTGTTTTGAGAAATAGGTGATAAGAGAAGAAAAGCCAAAGAAGAATAAATTGGGCATTCACTTTAATATCAACAAAGAATGGAATCTTTATAGAGAGAGTCTGGCAAAATCTCTACCCAGGAAGGTGTGACAAGGACAAATCAAGAGTTCATAGGACATGAATGAAACTCTGAGCCTCGGGTGTGGCTGGGTGTAACTTTCATCGGTAACATGGGAATGAATGAAAAAGCAGTCTATCTAGCATTCATGCTTATGATGAGGCTGGGAAGAGAAGAATTATATGAGGCCATTTTGTAAACTACACAGTGCTGTCAAATATAAGCTTTATGACCATTAGGTTGAAAGAAAAACTGTTTTGTGGAGCTTTCCTGAAAGCTCAACTGGAGTTACAGTATTGCTGAATTAGAGCTTCTCATTATGTGTTGTCTATATTTCCACCCACTGCAGTGTTAGCTCTCCAGGCATAGAGACCACACCTTACAACTTCATGGCTCTAGTGCCCAATTTGATATCTGGGATACAGTGAGTGTTCCATACATGTTTGCTGAATAATTTATCAAAATTACTGTGAGGTGATTGAAGAACATTCATGACAAGTCATCTTTATGGAAAGACTTGGGCACACTTTTGGTATGACTACAGATATTTTGACTGTTCTAATCAACAACATTTCAGAAAATTAAAAGAAGCCAAAGAAAAATAGTTAAGGGTTAATCAAATTCATGAAAGAACCATGGGGTTACTCCAAAGAATTCCCTGTCTTTTTTTTTGCCTTCAGATCCTGATTATTTATTTTAATATTCACCGTCACTTCATTCCACTTTAAAATGACATAAAGCATATTTTTTAAGATTAAACTTTTTAATGGAAAATTTTGCTTACAGAAGAATTGCAAAGATATAAAGAATTTTCATATATTCTTCACCCTATATCATGCTTCTCTAATGTTAACATCTGACGTAACCCATTTATTTTTTTATTTAAAATGAAGTAGAGGGAATTTGAGCAACTCTTTGGTGGGAGTGTCAGAAGAATTATATGATACCTATTGGAAGTAATAGAAAAGAACATTTTAGTTATAGTGCCAGACTTAGGAATCACTGAGTCAATCATAGGTAATTACAGTATGTAGAAACATCTGAACTTAGAACTTTGACCTGTAGAAAAATAAGTCTGAAAGTGACCTCTGTGGATATGTTGCTTGATTCAAAGCTGTTCTTATAGTAATGGATCAAATAAATATTACTCTTTGGAAAATGCTGATAAAAATTTGAATAATTCTGTTCACTGTAATTTAGAAGAGAATTGAAACAATTCCATATCTGTGTATATGTACACACACATTTAACTGAAGATCATGATTAAAATGAAAACATGTTGAAATATATAGGCTTATTGATAGGAAAATATATAAGTTCACACAGTGGTAACTCAGTTTGGCTGAGTATATATAGATTTATACTTATAGCACAGTTAATTTCTTTGAAATATAATCATTTTGGATTTATTTTAACCTTAAGTATTATTTGGCTTCCTTGCAGTGAGTGATGTAAAACAATAAATTATCCAAGCAAGAATTAGTATATGAAAGTAGTTGCTCATAGTATATAAAGTCAGTAAAATGTTTCATATGAAATAAATATATAGGGTCATGTAAACAGATTTTTGTTGATTTTTTTTTACCTTTTAATATACTCTACATATATTCTTTTCCCTTTACTGCATTCTTGCTGCATTATACAAGATAGATAATATTACCTGTGGGTTTCATACTCAAATATTTTAGGTTAGGCTGCTTCTGGAGTCAAGACACATAATTTAATAAAGGAGACCTGGTGAATGTATTCAGATTCCATGGTGTTTTCTCCTTCTTTCTGATACACTTAAAAATGTAAAGACGTCAGGTGATTTACTCAATGAACTAAGGTTTTCAAGTGGATGTCAGTATGTGTCACAGGCCCGAGAACAGCATCAATTGAGTTTTGTACCAAGATATACATCTACTACTCAAGGGAGAGAGGCAGCTTGCCCTGGATTCACTGTATGATCTTGAGTGAGTCACCTCACATTCTTGAACCTCAGTCAACCCATTTGGAGAATTAGGTGAAAGCTAAGCCTTAGTGAGAAACAGATGCTACATCTGAGATGAGTTTTCTTGTGTAAACAAGTAATTCCAAAGTTTAATTCCAAAGAAAGTCGCTGTGTGGATGGCCATGATACATCTGAGGTAGACAGTTGTGTTAAGGCTTTGGAATAATGTTTCTGAATAGAAATTGTAGCATCATAATTTTGCACTTGGGCTTCTTAAAACCATTTTAATCTAATTTTTATTCCATACTGCCCTTTTAAAATATATATACTCTTTTGATTTTTATATAAAATTTGTTTAATGCTCTTGGAGCATTTTTATATAGTAAATTACACTTCTAACAGGTCAATTAAGTTGTCAAGGTAAAGGGAAATATAACTCAAAATAGTCCAGTTATTACCTAGCGAAAGTCAATGAAAGTTAAGGCCTCTTTTCTTTGGGATAAAAGTTAACAACCAAGGGATTTAAAGACATGTGGTTTTAAAGACAACAGCTAAGTTTGCATTTTGGTTTAATTCCCAGTAGGTTACTTGTCACTTTGGTAAATTCTTACATTCTAAAACACTTTGCTACAAAGGAGATAGATAACTTAATAAATCGAAAAGAATTCCTCAAAGGAAAGAAAAGTCCTCTAGAGAAATGCTAGCCGAAGTTGTTTGATTGCTTTCTCTCCTCTACAACTGCTACTTTTGCTGATTGAAATAGCTATGAACATCAAAGTAAGATCTGTGGTTCCAGAAACTCTCCAAGCTTGCCATAGCTCTAAACTTATATTTCCTGTGTTGACTTCATGTATTGCTGTCATCCGTGCACATTTCAAAGCTTCAGGTTAAATGTGCTGTGGTTTCCCATTGCCTAACTTTTTGTATTTTAAAGTGGGAATAAGTAACATGTGAATCAGCAAGCTAATGGATACTGTTGAGAATTCAGTGTTGGCTAGTTTATGATTCTCTGGTTTGTTTTTTGGCAGCTGTGGTGGTCTTGTATTTGACATTAGCTAAGGGAGCAGTAGCTTGGCCTTTAAGTGGAAAACAATCCAGGAATTTCAGAGAAGAACTAAGCAACAAGAGGCCTGGAGCTATTATCTTCTAAAGAGAGATGAAAGGCCCTCCTGTCCCTATGCTTTTCCCTGTTGCCTGCCCAGAATTCTTTTGACTTCAGTGTGAAAAGAACTTATCTTTGGTAGAATGTGGCCATGTAGTAGCTAAGTCTAATTGAGTGAGACACAAAATAACTGTTGGCTAGAGTGTGATTGTTCATGGGAGACCAAGAATGTGTTGGTCAAAGGCTCCTAGGTGGCTGCAGGTTGTTAACACCAGAATCCTGGGATTCCCCTGCCTCTCTCCCCACCTCTCCCCCCTGCTTATGTGTGTACTCTCTTTCAAATAAAGAAAATCTTAAAAAAATATGATGGGCATAAATCTAAAAAGTTGAGGGAGAGGAAATGAGAGAAAACCTATATTTAGACTTAATATCTAGAGAAACTATCTAGTGGAAACATCCAATTTACTCAACATCTTGGGAAAGCAGGCTAGATGAAAGTAGTAAAATATCCATTATTTTGACATTTAAAGAATTTTGAATGAGTTCTCATCATGAATAATCTTATACTGGTCTCCTTTGGAGAAGTTGAATTACAAATATTTTTCTACTGTAAACTTTTTATGTGAGTGGTGTTAGATCTAAATGCCACACACACACACACACACACACACACAGAATTATCATGTTTTTCATATATATATGCATATATATACATATAAAAATTTCCATATATGTGGATGTGGATAACACCCTCAAATGTACACATAATATCTTTCCAGGCTCTTACCAAAGAATATTATTTCAAGATGTACAAAGGAGGAGTAGCTTTTGTTTCCATAAAAGGCCAAATCTAGGAACTGAAAGTCTGACATCCTTGAGTTTCTGGAGTTGAAAGTGAAATTGATGAACATAAAGTAGGACACACATATGGATCTTATGTGAATTGGACCTATGTGCAAATAATTTGTTCTGTTTTCATCTGACGCAGAGTTCAGATCCTGCCAATGTTTTGTGTGGTAAGCATGTTTAAAGGATAAGGGAGTTATATATCAGTAAGAAAAGTTGAGGAGGATAAATTAATGTGCCAACCTTGGCTCTGAAGAATTATACAAACTAATAGTATTAAATGTCCATTATTTGAACATTTCAAATGTTCCTGTGAATACAATTGCTCTCCTGAGGCCATCTTCAGTGGGATTGATATTTATACTTGATCAGAGTGAAAGGCGAAGAGTCCAACAAGTTTGTAGAATTTATGATTCAGAAGGTAGCTTATGAATAAAATTTTACAGAAAACAAGTCTTTAGAAAATGTTTATTCAGCTATCTCCTGTTTTAAGATAGACTGCAAAAGAAATCTATATTTCTACTGGAATTCTTGGCAGAAGCTTAAGATCATTTCATATAAGATTTTAAAACATATCTCCTTAGTTGTATGTCTGTTTTTGAGGAAAAACTCGTTCTGCCTATACAAGCTCTAAAGTCAACATTTGGCATGTACATTATTTATGCTCTGATGTTCAGAGTGTATACAAAACTGAGTGTGTAAACTAGAATATATTTTAATTTGATGAGATGATGGGTTGTTGATCTTAATCAGTGAGTTTAATCTGTTAAATGTGACTGAAAGACTATTTGTTGTGGTGTATGATACCTAAGTAGTTTTATCTTTCCAAGTTCTAATAATTTTAACACTGATTTTCATATTTAGAGACTTTTCTTTGGAGAATTCAAAGCCCTCTGATTAGTATCTTACCCAGCAATTTCTAAGGTAGAGAATTTCAAGAGATACATGGGAGGATAAGCTAAGAGATTTTTCCTGTAAGAAAAATAGAATCTTTTAAAATCAACACCTTACTCTAACTTTTTTCTTCTTCAATTTTAAGAGTGAGTACCTTTGTCCTTTTTTGGAATTAAGAAACTGTAGGAAAAGTGTTTTGCTACAGAGAAGGTGAAGAGGAAGAATGTGGCCCTGGCCCCTGCCATGGTGAAGAAGCAGGAGGCCAAGAAGGTGGTCAATCCCCTGTTCGAGAAAAGGCCTAAGAACTTTGGCATCCGACTGGACATCCAGCCCAAGAGGGACCTCACCACTTTGTCAAGTGGCCAAGCTACATCCGGCTGCAGTGGCAGAGGGTCATCCTGTATAAACGTCTCAAAGTGCCTCCTGCCATTAACCAGTCTACCCAGGCCTTGGACCACCAAACAGTTATGCAACTGCTTAAGCTGGCCCACAAGTACAGACCAGAGACAAGGCAAGAGAAGAAGCAGAAGCTGCTGGCCCTGGAGGAGAAGAAAGCTGCGGGCAAAGGGGATGTCCCCACTAAGAGGCCACCTGTCCTTTGAGCTGGGGCTAACACTGTCACCACCTTGGTGGAAAACAGGAAGACTCAGCTGGTAGTGATAGCCCATGATGTGAATCCCATTGAGCTGGTTGTCCTCCTGCCTGCCCTGTGTCGTAAGATGGGGGTTCCCTACTGCCTTATCAAGGGGAAGGCCAGGCTGGGGCGTCGGCTCCACAGGAAGACCTGCACCACTGTTGCCTTCACACAGGTTAACTCGGAAGACAAGAGAGCTCTGGCTAAGCTGGTAGAAACCATCAGGACCAATTATAATGACAGATACGATGAGATCCACCGCCACTGGGGAGGCAATGTCCTGGGTCCCAAGTCAGTGGCTTCCATCGCCAAGCTAGAAAAAGCAAAGGCTCAAGAACTAGCCACCAAGCTGGGCTACATGGATGCTGTTGAATTTTCTGTACGTAAAAGTAATAAAAGGTTGTCTTTCAAAAAAAAAAGTGTTTTGCTCAATTAATAATTGTTCTACCTCAACACTAAATTGAGATGGATTCTTTTACCTCCATTCAGGGATTCAATGAGTACTTCTCTGCCTCAGAGAGGAGCTAGGAGCATGAGGTGATTTAACTGGTATTGTTAATTTCATAATACTGGTTTTCTTCTACCGTTTTGTTTGTTTGTTTGTTTCTTTTGTTTTGTTTTACCCAGATTTCTTTTCAGGAGCATCAAATAATTATGGAAAAGAGGATTAAAGTTCTTCTATATCACTCTACCTGGTCACCAATCTTCAACATGTCTAGCTCTTTACTACTTTATCCTCTTTGTGAAGGACATCAATTGTATTTCCTTGTACAGAATCTGGCCACTTTTTTTTTTTTTTTTTTTTTTTTTTTGCAACAACTCTCTGATTTATTTTGAGGAATCCCTTTCTTCCATCCTCAGTCCATGTGGTTTAGGTTGGATTACTTTCTCCACTTGGAGCCATGGGTGGCTATATGATCCTGATTTATCCATCAGAACATTCTACTCCAGGTGCCTGGGTGACTTCTGTCAGTTAAGTGTCTGCCTTTGGATCAGATCATAATCCCAGGGTCCTGGGATTGAGTCCCGCATAGAGCTCCCTGCTCAGCGAGGAGTCTGCTTCTCCCTGTGCCCCTCCCACAACTCATTCTCCTGCTCTCTCTCTCTCAAAAATAAATAAAATCTTTTCTTTTTTCTTTTTTAAAGAGCATTCTATTCCTCTGACTGCAATGATATCCAAATCAGGTTAATGATATTTAATTCTGGGATTTCTGTTAGATTAAAAAAAAAAAAAAAGGAAAAGTTCTTTCCATCAGACTTACTAAACTATAGGGAGATCCTCTCGCAAGGAGAAAAATTACCTGACCAAGAGGGTGACCCAGAGGAAAGTAGAACAATTGCTGGTAATATGTGAATACATGCATTTACCTGTACCTGGAGATTACTAGTCCAGGACCTTTGAACTTTGAATACTTTCCTCAATTTATTTATTTAGGTGAGTTCACTTTGAGTTGAGTTTATGTCATTTAGGCCAAAAGAATACTTCTTTACATTATATTCCAAAATAACTTACACTTAGTATAATATAAAAAATACCAACATGTTGCTTATGATGTTTATCTGTGAGCTAGTTGAAAACTTCCCACAATCTGTCATGAGTGCATGCTAAGAATATCATCTTCATAATAATTTTCTCCTGTCATGTTTTAAAATCTAAAATATAATTATTAAAGAATCACAGAATTTTCAAGCTGTCCGGTGCCTGTGTGGAGGCTCATTAATCCCTTGAAGACTGTTAGAAGCAACTCAAAAAGTGGTAATAATAACCCTCCCTGCCTTGCTGGGATTGATGTACAGGTTATAGGACATAAAGCATGTAAAGAGCTGAGCCTAGTGGTAAGCACACATAAGATGTTTAATAATTGCCTACAATTATGTTTAATGTCTGACTCTGCTTCCTGGAATAGGAGTTCTTTGAGGACGGGGACAGTATCACATATATTGCCATGTCTGTGGTACCAAGCTCCATGAAGTTATGAATTAAGTTCATATTTCTATAAGTTGTTTAGAAAAGTTCTGTTGCTTCAAGAAATCACACACCCCCGATGGAAGAATTCTACACACAAAATCTGTACTGCAGGAAGAAATGGGCCCTGGGATTTCTCCTGTTCTTTCTCATACATTAAGACGCTATATGGTTTAGCTAAAAAAACATGATCCTCCCCTCACTGGGGACTTTGTTGAAAGTGTTTCTGCTGCATTAGATGGGAGACTGAAATTAACTGAAATCTAACACACATCAAGGGATCATTTTCCCTGAAGAATAATAAAGGTAAAATAAAAGAATCCTGTTAAATATGTGCTTGTCTTTTGTGGAATATTTTAAAGGGAATGAACCATTGTGGGCAAGTTGGCCTGGTCTTTATCCACTTCCTCAACAACTGTCTTATTTTAGATAAATAGCAGGCGTTTTCTTTAGAAACATAAAGTGTCAGGCATTAACAGTGTTTTTATTATTTATATTCTGAGCTTCATTATGCTTGATGCTGTCTCATTTTTTCCATTATAAACCCCTTCTTCTCAAGGGGCTGTAACTGCCCCAATAAAAAGAATGGCTTTAGGCAAACACTGGAAGCATTTGCTCTTAGCTTAGGAGGACTTTTGTTTTTCCAGGTCTTGAAAATGAAAATCCATTAAATTCTTTTTAAATTATGGGAGTATTAAAGTGAGAAAAAAACACCCCAGAAATTACTGCTTTCATATGTGTCTCTTTACTACCTGGGGTCAGAATTTGTTTTGAACAGCTGCAGGACCCGTCTGATTATATTAACAGCCCCTCCTTTATTATCTGAGATAATTCAGTAATGTCCATATGTACCCTGTCCACTGGCTTCCTCAGAGATGCTTCCTGGAGATGGTTTGTTTAGTAGTTTGTATGGGTCATTTCTCTTTCCCTGATAGATGACCCCGTATTCCCAAGAAGAAAGCATTTGATTCAGAACACGGCCAACTACCCTCAGGGAAACATTGTGGTGAGCTGTCATCCTGAGGGCAATGCACCTATAGTGGACCATGTTATTCTGAAGATGATGATGTGTTAAAAACAACTTAAATAATGTCGCTCCCTATTTTGCTCCCAGAGAAGTACTGATCTAGAGACTGTCATGGACTCAGGTTGTGGGCCATAGATAAATTCAGGCTGAAGATGAGAACATAGAGATACATTTCAGAGACTCACAAGAAGTTTGAAGTCTATGCATGACATGATTTTGAGACTCTGGTTGTACCAGAATGGTCCTAAGTCTCAAGTTACGGCTGGGGATGATCTCTGCAGCTGAGTTATACCAAAGAGTCCCCAGCATCATTAATATTCTTTTCTTCTTCTTCTTTCCAGCCCACTACTGTCTCAGAATGGGTATTTTAAAAACAAGATTTCTAAAAGAGAGACTTTAATTTTTAGATGTGCTGCATTCTGGAATGTTCTGGAAAGAACTTTTCATACTTTTCACAAATCCCTATTGTTAAGAAATATTGTTAACAATAGTGATTTCTGTGATGTTGATCCTATTCTCCTTCCCCACTGGATAAATCAATTGAAAGAAGAATGGATAAATTAACTGAGATATACTCATACTATGGAATACTCTACAATAGTTACAAGAAATAAGTATGAACATAGACAAATTTTTAAAACAATGAATGGTTAGGTTGATTCCAGGTGTTCACCAACACAAGCATTGTTGCAATAAACATTTCTATACATATTTCTTTATACATAAGTGCAAGAGTTTCTCAAAAGCCTATGTTAAGAAGTGAAATGTGTGGATTTTGAAGGATATGTACATTTTCAGCATTATTAGAGATTGTAAAAATCTCTCTAAATAGATTTTTTTAACCAATTAGTAACATTTGACAGCTCTCGTTTTTGCCTAAAATTTACTTTTAGAATAGATTAGAGGCAGAATTATAAAGCAGTGACAATAAACAATGTTATGAAAGTTGATTGTTTATAAAGGAAAAAATATTAGATTCATATATCACATCATACAAAGGAAGATAACTAATTTTTTCTAAAGGTTTTTAGAAGCAAATATAGGGGAGATTTATTTTATTTTATTTTATTTTATTTTATTTTATTTTATTATTTTGTTTTATTTTATTTTATTTTTTTATTTTTTTATTGGAGTTCAATTTGCCAACATATAGCATAACACCCGGTGCTCATCCCATCAAGTGCCCCCTCAGTGCCCATGACCCAGTCATCCCCACCCCCACCCACCTCCCTTTCTACTACCCCTTGTTCGTTTCCCAGAGTTAGGAGTCTCTCATGTTCTGTCTCCCTTTCTGATATTTCCCACTCATTTTTTATCCTTTAGGGGAGAATATTTTGGAGAAGACATAAGACTACAAAATGTAAAAATGCCAAATTTGATTGTATCAAAATGAACAAATTCTAAAGAAAACATGCACCTCACAAAGTTATTATTATTATCCATTATTTTAGATGCATATGGCTAGCAAGATGTTATTACCTAGGATATATAAATAATTCATGCAAATCAACATAAAAATAACAAAACCAAAAAAATACACAAAGGATATAATAGGCAATTCATAGAAAGAAGCAATAAACTTAAGAACTAATGTTCTTAAGAACATTCTCAAGAACTAAACTTAAAAACTATTAGATTGTCAAAATTGAATTTTCTTTAACCAAATATCCCCGAGGATGGCAAAAACAAGAGCTGTCATATGTTACTAATTGGTTAAAAAATCTATTTAGAGAGATTTTTACAATCTCTAATAATGCTGAAAATGTACATATCCTTCAAAACCCACACGTTTCACTTCTTAACATAGGCTTTTGAGAAACTCTTGCACTTACGTATAAGGAAATATGTATAGAAATGTTTATTGCAACAATGCTTGTGTTGGTGAACACCTGGAATCAACCTAACCATTCATTGTTTTAAAAATTTGTCTATGTTCATACTTATCTCTTGTAACTATTGTAGAGTATTCCATAGTATATCTCAGTTAATTTATCCATTCTTCTTTCAATTGATTTATCCAGTGGGGAAGGAGAATAGGATCAACATCACAGAAATCACTATTGTTAACAATATTTCTTAACAATAGGGATTTGTGAGAAGTATGAAAAAAATGTTAAGATTTAATAAATCTGAATAATGGGGTGGAGTGAGAGACTTCTTGAGGGCTTCTCATTCCTAAGATCTTATTTATCCAATGTCATTCAGACTATCTGAATATTGGAAGTCTATCTAATTCATTTAACTATGACTCTTGGATAACTTTGTATGACTTAGTAACTCTCCAATTTTGCTGTGTCATTTTGCAAATACTCTATCAATTTGGATTTGGTGATTTATTACTTTCTAAGTCCTACAGTCACAGAATGAGAGCGCTAGGAAAAACTACATTTTCCTGTTGATATAATGATGAAATTGAGACCTAGAATATTTTCATGCATATGTGCATTGGCTATCAAGCTAGATAATAACTATTTTCAGGATGAAGGCACTGCAGTTGTTTTATCTTTCCTTTATATTCCCATGCTTTCCTTAGTGTTATGCACATTATGCAACAACATTGGTTGACTAGGTGGCCAGAGGCTTGGGTGGTGAGGGTGCAGAGTGTTACCAGAGGAAAGCTCTGTCAGGCATGATGTCATAGAATTGGGGAAAGTGGAAAAGATACATGAGGAAAGAAGAGTAGAGTCATGGAATAGAACTGTGGCCTGGGGCTTAAAGCGTTTTGGGAAAATCAGACAGGGAGACTGTTAAGGGAGGGTTTCTCCAAAATTAGCCCTACATTTTCTGCCATCCATTCAGCCTGGATTAATTGTTAAGCAAAATAAGCAAGTACACCAAGGAAGAAGAACATTAGAGTTTCTCCCCACTCACTGCTGCTCTTGATGTCAGTTCATTTTTTTGGTATCATATTTATCTGCCATATTTTACTTTAATCTGTTATTATTAGACATTTTCTTTGTCATGATGAGTGACTAAAAGTTTGGGTTAAAGCTGTTGTCAGATTCCACATTTGTTTCTATTTCATGGCTTGAGAGTTTCCCCTTATATCCAGTGTAAACATAGCTGGTGAGTCTGGCTAGCATTTAACTTACCAGCTGATTTATACATATGATTCTTAAGGTCTTCATTTTGAGCCCTGGCTGAGGAGACACTGTTGTTGGACTGTGCTGAAGGCATCAGTTGGTTTTAATCGAGCCTTGCATGTATTCATTTACTCATCTCAGGTCTTTGGAAAGCCACTTGTGTGTCAGGCAGTTATGCTGGCATGGGAAATACATATTGGAAAAGACTCACTCTTGCTCCTTTCCAAGTTTATTATATCCTAGGGGCCAGGCTGATAAGAGGAGTCACAATACAATGTATTCATATTGCTGTAGTCTATTTAGTCAGTACTCAGTCATGGATCAGACTATGCATGGTAGTGACATTGACCCAAATATCTTTTTTCTATCAGACAGAGTTGATGTTACAGAACATGGAACTTAAAAAAGTTTTATTGAGAAAAAAACCCTACAATATACTCTAGGCCACAGTTATTTACAAACATATATGTTTCAACTTTTCTATTTGGAGCAGCAATTCTCAAACCATAATTGTCTAATTCCATCTTCTGTCATGTGTGCATCCTCCTTGCAACCAAAGATAATTATCTCTGAGTACATGAACCTAAAATTTGGATTAGGAGTGCCTAAAACCACTCTGGAAGTGCTGAAACCACAATACAAGAAGGAATGAGCACAATACCAGTGTGGGTTGTTAGGCATAAACACCAAGATCAGAATAGAAACATGAATCAGTAGCTGTAAACAAGATCTGTTTTAACTTTTTTGCAATTGATAGAAATTCATTCATTCCCATCTAATTGTTTGAAAGAACAGTTCATAATTTTCTTTCTGTAAAGCTAGGCCTGGGTTTTGATGGTGAGTGTGGAGGAGAGGTCTATATATATATATTTTTTTTGTCTTGAAAATCAACGTCTTCATTTTTAAGTGTAAACCCTTTATCCAAAGACACAAAGTCCTGGGTTGTAATAAAGGTCAGTCTGATCTTTTAAAATCAAACCAAATAGTTTCCATTTATCAGGAGTGGAGGTAGGTATGATCCTTGCAGAATTAGGAAAATGGGGCTCAGAGATTCTGTGACTTGCCTAAAATTGTACAGCTTTTTAGTGATAGAATGAGAAATGAGCCTTCCGTTTTTCAGATGTGCCAAAGGAACACTATATCAGAAGCCTGGGGCCTAAAGACAGTGCTTTGGGCTATTCACATCTTAGTATCAGTTAGAGAGCAGTCATAAGTAAAACCTAACAGCAAAAAATTTGGTGTAGGAAATTTAATACAGGATATTAGGTACAAGCTTGAGATAGCAACTTGGGGAAGTTGAGGCAACTCCAAGTAAAGCATCTGTTGGAGTCCACCCGTACCCATTGGACGAGTGAGACAGGAGGAGGAGCTGAGGCCATGTGATAGGAATGAGAACCTTGTAGGAGGGAGCCTTTAATGGGAGATGGAATGCAGGACTGCTGAAGATGTTTCCAGAAGACAGGATAGGAGGAATATTAGATTCTTCTTCCAATAGCTTATAAAACAAGCCCAGTGTTAAGCCAATTTGCAAGAAAGTGGGAATCCATCCCCCTTGGAACATAGCAGAGCATAAAGAGATAAAGGGCTTGGTATGAGGGAAATGACCAACATGCCTTTTCCAATGGATTATCTCTATGTCTAATCTCACATGTGTGCTTTGTATCTTAAGGGTGTTTTATTGAAGAAAGAATTCTAGATTTTAAAAAAATAAAAGTTTAAAATTTGCTATACTAGACCACTTTTAAGGAAATACATATCTAGTATAGTATTTCTATGTACCAAAGTACTTTTAGTCATGTTCGTTTTTAGAGTGATGAAACTGTTTATATTTTAAAATGAAGAAATTGAAGCTCAGAGTAATTAATAGATTTCCCCCATAAGACATGGCTAGAAGGTTCAGCGGCCAGGACCAGAAATCTGAGTCTGGGGCTTCAAATTTGCTAGAGCCACTTTTCTAAATTGTGTACAAAGGCATTTTGTGGAGCTGCAGCAGATTTATAGGGACATTACCAGATATTTTTAAATTTTTTTTTAGATATTTTAAAATTTCAAGGGAAATTACAGTAACCTGTTTTGGATACTATGTGAGCTAACAATTTAAACATTAGATTGCTATGTTCCATTTGTTCATGTTGTATCTTTGTGAGGCTGGGTTTTCTATGATAGAAAGCAAGGATTTTGTGAAAATCATTTTGGAACAGGAAATGATGTAGCAGTGTTCTCTCTGATTCCAAGGTTTGAGATGTTGTACTGTGCTCAACAGACACAGAGTTGTTAGGATATAAATACTTAGCAAATTGTTAAACCCTAACTACTGATTAAGTAGAACTGTTCGGTATTTCTTTTAGCTATGAAAAAATTACTGTGATACTAAGACCACTGTAAACTGAGAAGACATCTCTGCTCTGGTGACATTACCCCATTAGTACCCCCAAAAAAGTAACATTAATAACTTGAGATTGTGCATGGGGAGAACTCTCAATTTCCCAGACTGTTCTTCCAGAATCTATAGCCTATGATCACCACCTTTGTTTACTTTTATATAAAGAGTGACATGGGCTACAGTAGAGTTTAGCAATTTAAAGCCAAGGTCATCCTTATAAAAAAAAAGAAAGCTCTGTGCATCCTTAGACTATTCTTAACTTGTGCCTCAAATCAATGAGTGGAGATTCTGGACGATAACTTGCTAGTTTATCAAACGCTCAAAGACCACATGCAAGACCAGCATGGCACATCGTTTCTAATGCTTTCTATCAGTGCTTGTTCTTATCTCAACTAGTCTTTGCCGTGAGTTCACTTGAGAAGCTTAACTGCAGCAGTAGGGTTGCCATCTCTTTAATCATCACTCAGATATTAGTTTTTTCCCTTTCAAACTGTAATTCTTGAAATGATTTTTATATCTTGAACACTTCATTCTTATCTCTCTGTACAGACCTCTAAAATGTGCCTTATAATGAAAATTACACCTAAATTCTTCAAGAACCATAGACATCTTAAAAGGTCAAAGAAAATAGGGATTGAAATTTGTAAGTGATGTTATTTTAAACAAGAATGAGTGAAACTGACATCTTGTGACATTATAGAGTGGTGAAACATTTTGTACCTTGGAAACTGGAGAAATGAAAATCTTGAGATCAAAAAAATGAGAGATAGAAATCTGAAAGAGTTCAATATTTTACAAATGGATGAAAAAGTTCTCTTGTGGTGAGTTAGAAGAGAACCAGAATTCCTAATAGTTGCAATGAAAATACTCTCTTAAAGATTTTTAAATGTATAGTACAGGTGCTATGACTTTATAAGTGTGAAAATATCCTTGGCCCTGGTTATTAATCAGAATCATCCATGGAACCTTAAAGAAAATGCAGAGATCAGGGTTCTGTACCAAATCTGTACCTGAACTAAGGCTCCTAAATCCATATTTTAAAAAATAATTGATGGTCAGCTACTGATTTAAGAAATTACTGAATTATTATTTTTAAATATTTTATTTATTTATTCACGAGAGAGAGAGAGAGAGAGGAGAGAGAGAGAGGCAGAGACCTAGGC
This sequence comes from Vulpes vulpes, assembly GCF_048418805.1. Taxonomy (NCBI): domain Eukaryota; kingdom Metazoa; phylum Chordata; class Mammalia; order Carnivora; family Canidae; genus Vulpes; species Vulpes vulpes. The sequence goes on along the minus strand of NC_132783.1, from coordinate 124,654,922 downwards.
AGAGGGAGAAGCAGGCTCCATGCAGGGAGCCTGATGTGGGTCTCAATCCCGGGTCCTCAGGATCATGCCCTGGGTCAAAAGCAGTGCTAAACCACTGAGCCACCCGGGCTGCCCAAGAAATTACTGAATTAGATGCAGTCTGGTGTAGAATATAGATCAGGAGCATTGGTATCACCTGGGAGCTGATTAGAAATGCAGAGTCCTAGGGTCCCACCCTAGAACTACTACATTAGAATCTATAGTTCAGCAATATTCCTAGTGATTGTTTTCAAGTTCCAGAGGCTTGGTCTGGGGGAGACAAACCACGCTGGGATTCAGGGTACTCGTATACTATATCTCTGTTACTCACCAGCTTATAGAATCCATTTATCCTCTGTGAGTCTATTTCTCCAGCTAAATGAACAGATATAATTATACCTGTCCAACTTACCCTAGGACTGTTGTAAGGATATGAAATGGAATATGGAAAATATGTGGAAGTACTTCAAAAGATTAAAAGTGCACTGTTTATATAAATTGATACTCTAATGTGGTCAATAGAACCACAGATTTGTAGAGCTACTTGGCTCTTCAATTTATTCCACCTCTATATTTTTTTAGCCACATCCTTGATTGCTACATGGTTAACCCCCACTCACATTTGTTTAGCCTCCTACTAAAAATGCCCAAAGGTAGCATTACTCTTTTCTTACATTTTTAAGTCATAAGGAAGTAAGTAAGAAATTCAAGTGAAAGAATAGCTCATTTAGTATCTGTGGAGTGTCTGGTAATATGCTGCATTCATGAATATAACTCCATATATAAAATTTTGCAAATTAAGGATTTCATTAAAGCCACTTTGGCATTATGAGTCCTATAGTCTCTCATGTCATGGATAATTAATGTTTAATTCATAGTTTCTTGATTAATGGGTCATCTTCTTGTGATAAACTGCTTTGTGCCACTAGGTGATTTTAGTACTGGAGCTCTGTCTTTTGTGTCAAGGAAAATACAAGAGTATATTCTTTAGAACTTGTCTGGGCTCTGTCCTCCAACCTCCTTTGCTCCATTGTGACACCTAATGCTATTTGGAATCTCCTGACTTTCTGTGCCACATTTTTATCCCCAGCTCCCCCCAACCTCCTCCTACCTCTACCCCCCAATACACACCTATAAGATGTCCTCTTCTATGAGGCTTAGCACTCCCTAAATACAAGCCCAAATTTGTCTCTAACTCCACTCCTCACTTCTGACTACTGAGCCAGCTATAATCCCAAGACTCTCTTCTATTATGTCTGTGTGTGGGTCAGAGTATCTTTCTGCTTGTACTTGATGTTCTGCAGTGTTTCTTGGTACCTGCTGTGCTGGATGCTAATTTCGATTTTATTTATTTATTCATGAGAGACACACAGAGAGAGGCAGACACAGGCCGAGAAGAAGCAGGCTCCTGTTAAGAGCCTGATGGGGGACTTGATCCCAGATCCCGGGATCACACCCTGGGCCAAAGGCAGATGCTCAACCCCTGAGCCACCCAGGCGTGCCTGGATGCTAATTCTAATAAAGCCTCTTTTGTCTCTTCTCTCATAGCATTTTCTTTTTTCTCTTTCTTCTCTCTTTCTTTTTTTTGTGTGTGTATGTCGTTTTTTTGTATTGTTTTTGTTTTGTTTTGTATTTTCCCCTACTTGAAGTTGTATACCTTCCTTGCTCCATGTAACTCAGCTTATGCTTTTATCCTTTCTATTGTTTCTCTCCTCCTTCTGCAAATTCACTTCTCTTTTTTATTTTATTGTGCTCTTTTACCATCTTTTGCACTTAGAATCACTATTTTTCCCTTCTGGCTAATGTCTATCTCTAATTTAAGGCTGTGTACTTTCTGGACATCTGTTACTATGGGCAGACATTGGGCAAATAAAATGTTTGACCTCATCATTGATAAGTTTCTCACTGTCATTTCCTGGATGGTGGGGAACTATTGAACTCTATTAAGAGTTCATTGTCAATCTGGAGGATATAGGTCCTTGAGTGCAACTAGAAAGTCAGTAATGAGGAAGTAAAACTAATCCAGGTTACATGATGTTTCCTGTGAAGATTTCTTGTCAAAAAGTACGACCAATGAGTCAGACATCTTTAGGACTTTGAGAAACTGTAAAAATGCTTTTAGTTCATGCCTCCGTATGGCCTCTATTACACATAGGTTTACATGTAGGATACACACACGGCATTTCTAGAAGAGATTTTATTTATATATGTACAAACTCAGATTACAGTTTACAAATCTTATTTTTTAGTTACATAGCCATGAGCTGATAGCCACCAATGATGTCAGCTTACAACTCAAATGGTAACAAATTATTATATCATTTGATTTAAATTTCTGTTGGTAAAATTTCATGAGGTCCTTCTTATACACGTTATTCACCATCTTATTAGTGCTTAGAAGGAGTAGGAAATCTAAGCAGCAATCATAAGGAGTCTCAATTATTGGAAGATTTGAGAATTGAAATTAAAATAATTGAATAAAAGGCAGGTACATGCCTAGAATCCCACAAGGTTTTGGTCACTTGCCTGTGCATTTTATTTTAAAGTGTGAGTAGCTTTTGTGCAGCTATTTTCAAGAAATGTTTTAATACTAAAAATGTGCCAGCTCGTTCTGAAATTTTTTTTTTTTTTTTTTTTTTTTAGTTCTGAAATTTTTACTGTCTATGACCTTGCTATCCATCTTTCATGTATATGGGGATTTTTCTTTCTGTTGTGTTGTTGTTCTTTTCCTCCTCTTCCTCCTCCTTCCTCCCTTCCTCTTCTTTCTTTCCTCTTTGTCCTCTTCTTCTTCTTCTTCTTGATTTTTCTTCCTTTCTGGACTAGATTGGTGTAGCTCATTGCACCCATCTCTATTTCCTGGTATTCACATCCTGGTATATTTTCCTCCCATGTAGAACAGAGATAATTTTTGTAACCTATAGAATATTGTGGAAATGATGGCTTCTAAATGTGACTTCTAAAGCTAAGTGATAAGACATTGTGGCTTCCCCTTGATTTCCTGCTTCCTTAAATGACTTGGTTTTGGGAAAGCCAGCTGCCATTTTGTAAGGACACTCAAGAAGCCCAATGGAAACCCTATGTGCAAGAACCTGATGCTTCCTGCCAACAACCAGTGAGGAACTGAGGCCTCTTGCCAGTAAGCATGAAAGAGTGAGAAATTTTGGAAGCAGATCCTGCAACCCCAGCCAAGCACTCAGATGACTGTAGCCCTGGCTGTCATCTTGCATGTAATCTCATGAGAGAACCTGAGCCAGAACCACTCAGTGAAGCCACCCCTGAATTTCTGGCCTACCAAAACTGTAAGAAAATAAATGTCTGCTATTTAAAGCAGCCACGTTTGGGAGTAATTTATTATATAGCAATATATAATTAATGCATATGTACTCTACCACCATTGGGAAGATCTCTAATCCAGATGATATTAAACTAATACAAGTCCCAAATCAACCTGCTAAAGAAATTAGGTCTAGTTTATATTTTTATGTGTATCAAATAAAATCACTCTTCCTTCATTTTATATATGAAGATAATTTAAATTAAAAATAAATGATAATGCTATAAATTGAGTAGAAGAATTTAAAAGTCATAAATACAAGGCTATTTTTTGAAGGCTTTAATAATAGAAATAGTTATTGTTTCTCTAAATAACCAGAAATTAATAATCTCTCTTCAGGTTGGCAATTTTTATATATATTAAAGAAACTAGAATAACATATAATTAAGTGCCACTTGCCAATATTTTCCAGTTCTGTGTAAAGTTAACTGAACATATAAAACATATTTTCTCCTGCCGTTGACTTTTTATTGTCCTGGGCTGTAGTAAATGCAAGGCTGCTTTGCTTAAGGGTATAATTTTGTGCAGGAAACCACAATAAGGTCTGGGAATAATTGCCACAAGGACTAAGATTAAAAGATAAAGTTAGCAAAAATCTTTCGACATTTCTATCAAAGTCTGTACTCTAGAAGAAAAATTCCAATTATTTCTTCAATGATGAAATCAATATTAGAGAAAATGCTGTTGCAGATTTCATTTTGTATAGTCCAGCGACTTTTCTACTTTCCTATCTGTTCTTACTTTAGAAAAAATTTAGAATATTAAATCTTTTTGGAGCAAAGTTCCACTTAATTTTAAAATGAAGTAGTCTTATCCTTAAGAAAGAAAAAAATTTAAATTTCCAGTTTTCTATAGCTCTAAATATTTCTGTCATGCTTGGCCCTTACCCCAGTCCTCCCACAAAATCAATCACCTCATTCCATTTTTCTTGATAATATTATGGGAAGTAAAATAAATTTGGTCCAAACAGTATGTTGTTATTATGAAACGATTCTGGTTCTTTCCTGGGGTACCATGCAATGGCCCTGAAGGCAGTCCTGAGTTGGTTTTTGTGATCCTAGATCTCCCTAAATCAAGGTCCATGGGGTCCAGAAAGAGCATATAAAGCCCAGAGTATATCTTTCTGCATTTTATTTTAGAATGCTGAAGTTAGTGTAAGGATTTTTGTAATGTACCTTAAAGCGTCTGTAGTTATAAACTTTAATTCAGTTGTGCTGAAGATCTTTGAGGAATTATACTATGGTCTTTTCCTCATCTGTATCTTTAGCTCAATATAACCTCCTAGTCAAAGTGTGGAATGTGCTTTTCTTACATTATCATAGACAGCTTGCTTCTTACATCCTACATGGCTGGTCTTGGGACAGTTCACTATCAACTTCATTGACGCTTTTATTTGGAGGTTTTATTAGATCCCAGGGAGGCAAGATCCAAAGACAGCTCCTGTGGCTAGTTTCTTATCAGAAAACATACCCTGGATATTACAAAACAAGTTAATGTGAGAGAAATAGGAGGGAAGAAAGCCTGGTTTCACAATAAAAACAAAGCATTTTTCTTTCCCCAAAATATTTGTTGAGCATACTACAGGCATGGAGCTCATGCCACATGCAGAGAAGGCATTTTAAGACTTATTTTAAGTAGACATTCAACTCCCTGAACTAATATAGACATAAATGGTAAATAAGAATGCAGTATATTAAGGCCTTTTTGGTTTGTTTTTCCAGAGGAGCCCTCAGCCTTTATTGTGTAATTGTTACTAGAAAGATATCATGCTGTAATATGCAAAGTCAATGACAAAGACCCAAATTATTGGAAGGCTTTGATTCACAAGGTTTCTATTTTAACATGTGAATCCATAGTTATTTGAATAGGTCTGCAAGTAAAAGATGACTTGATCACCATCTTGAAAATTCACTTTCCTTGTTCTGATTTTGTACAGAAAATGTTGGTGTTGAATAGAAAAATAGCAAACAGTAATTTCAGCTGGTTGAAATCCAAAGCTCTGTTTTCCACAGACACATAAAATTAGTTGAGAGTAGCCAACATTCTGGCCTGTACTGCGGTCTGGGTGTGCTGTGTCGGCTTCTGTTACTACATCCTGTCTGCAAACCAGGTGCACAAAACATCGTAAGGAAGTGAAGTCTGGTTGTTGGTAATTAATGGAGTTATTTGGGAATGAAAGTCAAAGCAGTAACAATATATTATGCTGGAGAGTGTTAGAGAAGTTTTCCTGAAGCAAGAACGGAATCTTGCAAAGGAAAGCTTCTAATCTCAGTGAACTAGGATATTCTTACACTTATTAAAATTCAATGTCTGATTATCAACCCTTGCTTAAAGAAGAGGAGATGGGGAAAAAAGATTTTTATGGGGTGGATAAAATGTTCCCTATAAAGCAAATATGGCAAAGCTACTCATTGTGATGAACTGTGAAAATAATGGCCTACTAAATATCTTACTGTGCTGAGGGACTAATTTAATGCTGTGTTACATCTCACTTCTCAAATTGTGTGTCCTCTAGTTAAGTATGGTATATGATTGGTGCTGGAATCTAGATTTTATGTTGTCCCATATTTGAAATTATTTTCTAAAAAAAAAGAAATTATTTTCTCTAGATACAATCATGATTTAAATGATATTTAATGATGGAAATGTTACTGCTTACTTGGAAAAAATGGAAAGGGATCATAGTAGAAGGTTATAGATGACAGATAATTATGATGTATGCTGAATAACCATAAATAAATAATTTTTATTTTATAAGAAGGGAAATATCCTATGAACTAATGAGAATTTTTGGAGAGTTTAGTGATCATATGTTCATATAATAATTCTTAGCCTCTTGTTTCAAAGAAAATTGAGGGATGATAACTCCATTAATGCAAGAAAGTTATCCTGTTTGCATCCAAAGTCAAATTGCTAAAGAGGAAATAAAAGCACAAGCAAAACAAAACAACAAGGTAACTTTCTTACATATTAGAAAAATGTCATATTTTTGTATATATTATTATCATTTTAAAGATTTTATTTATTCATGAAAGACACACACACACACACAGAGAGAGAGAGAGAGAGAGAGAGGCAGAGACACAGGCAGAGGGAGAAGCAGGCTCCATGCAGGGAGCCTGACATGGGACTAGATCCCGGGTCTCCAGGATCATGCCCTGGGCCAAAGGCAGATGCTAAACCACTGAGCCATCCAGGGATTCCCTTTTTCTATATATTAAATGTGGAGTCAAATTTCTCACTGTATCAGATAGACATCAATCAAGTAACAAATACCTATCAATCACTACTAGATCTTCAACATTGGACCAGACGGAGCTACTCTGATTTGTAACAGAATCATCTGGATGATTTCTAAATTCAGAGGGTGACAAGGTCCCAGAACCTTGTTGCTAACCTTGTTTGAGTTTCATTATTCTGGATGTATTATCCTAAAGAAGTGAAACACTTAAGTCTTTCTACAGAGGGGGGAAGAGATTACTGTATAGTTCAAGAGACTAGACCTTTACACAGAAAGTAAAGCAGCAAGTAATTGATGACAATTGTAATTCTCCTCAGTTAATGAATATCACCGCTTATGTTTGCATGGAGCAGCACGTAGGTGATTAAAATTCAGTCAATCAGTTAGAAATGACATATCATTTGCCTAGACTACTGATGCTAAGTTTTTTCTTGTGGTAGGCTCTTTTTAAATTTGATGGCTATTTGAAACTTTTTCAAAAAGAATATGTTTTGAATTATTGTATGTAATTGAAAAATGAAAAAGATTCCAACTATGTACCTTCAAATTATGAAATATATAAAATATATACAACCAAACTATAGATATCTACTTTTAAACATGTTTTCTTGGGGAAAGTGGAGGCACAGTTCTTTGGTTTTGTTGATGGATGATAATTGAAGTCAGAATGTTTGATAAAATTACTTATGGGAAGTGTTTAGAAAACAAAGAAGAATGGAAGAAAGCAACACTGAAAGACACAATTAGGGGAGAATGGAAGAAGAAAACCTAATGAGGGAGAATAAGAAGCAATAGTCAAAGAGAAGAGATGCGATAAGAGTATTATGACAGTATTATTCAGGTCAGGTAAGATAGAGAGCAACCATGTGGTTGGCTATTTAAGAGGAGTAGAAGTAAAGTTCTTAGGACTTCAGGATCTATAAAACTAGGAATTCTGGTGGGGTTTTTTGGTATGGATTTTAGAGTTCTCTAGGGTAATAGCAAGGGTAAGTATGTAAAAAATGACTGGTCAGGAGTGATTTGTCCCAAGTGAGTGAAGTTTTAGGAAGTGATAGATGATCATGTTAAGTAAAAGTGGAAGCTTGGTTCTGACATGCAGGATTAAGCCCAGAAGTGTCACAGTTGTGGTCTCACATTTTTAATGATCATCATAGAAAAATGCTATTAAATGGATATACCATGTGATATTCATCAGAAAGAAAATTATAAATAGGGTATTTCACATTATCTCTTATTAAGAGACTTGAATAGTGACATAATTTAGAAATGTTTTAAGATCTAAAGATCTAAGGGAAGAGGCTGTTAATACTGGCTAAATATTATAATCATTCCAGAGAGTAAAAAAAACACAAATTCCTTTCAACAACCAGTTCAATTGAATTTTAAAAGCCCCCTAAGACTTCTGGCTTTAGTTTTGACATGTAAAGAGCTTATAAGTCATCATTCCTGTTCTTATAAGAAAAATATTGGAATAAACTAAAAATCAATGATTTTTGTTGAACTTATCAGAAAACTGAAGTCATAGGGAAAACCACTCTCCCTAAATGTAGAGAGATTGATGAATCTAGAGAGTACAGCCAAGCAGGATCTCTCTCTCTCTCTCTCTCTCTCTCTCTCTCTCTCTCTCACACACACACACACACACACGGGCAAATCCTATTCAAACTTCAGAAAATCAAAGGCTGAAAGAAAATGTTAAGTCACAGGGAATGAAACACTTTACCTATGGAAAAACAGGATAAGAATTACAGCATACTTCTCATCAAAAACCATGCAAGCAAGGACAAAGTGGAATGAATTATTTAAAGTGTTGAAAGAAAAACCCATGGGGTGCCTGGGTGGCTCAGTGGTTGAGCATCTGCCTTTGGTTCAGGTCACAATCCCGGGGTCCTGACATCCAGTCCTGCATCAGGCTCTCCACAGGAAGCCTGCTTCTCCCTCTGCCTATGTCTCTGCCTCTCTCTTTGTGTCTCTCATGAATAAATAAATACAATCTGAAAAGAAAAGAAAAAGTCACTAATCTAGAATTCTATACCCAGCAAAATTATCCCTCAGTAGTGAAGGAAGAATAAAAGTTCCTTAAATGTTTATTTTTTTATCGTTTTTTAAAAAAAATATTTAAGAGAGAGAGAGAGAGAGAGCAGATGTGTGAACAGAGAGGAGGGGCAGAAGGAGACGGAGAAGCAGACTTCCCACTGAGCAGGGAGCCCAGCATGGGATTGGTTCCCAGGATCCTGAGATCACAACCTGAGCTAAAGGGAGATGCTTAACTGACTGAGCCACCCAGATGCCCCTTAAATTTTTAAAATCGTAGCCCCTTATGTGTTTTTAATTGAGAACCACTGGTTAAGATAAAGGTGGCTCAGATTGCACAGATATATAGAATGATTCATATAGTTTTAGTAAAAAATTATTAACTTAAAATTTTTCCACAGTCCTTCCTCTTTCACAAACCAATAAGGATGATTCTGGCTTTATGAACCCAGATTTTTCCCTCTCCTTCCCTTAAAAAAATTTTTTTAACCTATTTTCATTGGTGGCACAGCAATTTAGCACCACCTGCAGCCCGGGGTATGATCCTGGAGACCTGGGATCGAGTCCCACGTCAGGCTCCCTGCATGGAGCCTGCTTCTCCCTCTGCCTGTGTCTCTGCCTCTCTCTCTGTGTGTGTTTCTCATGAATAAATAAATAAAATCTTTAAAAAATAAAAAATAAAATTTATTTTTATTTAAAAAAAAGGCCTTTTTTTTTTTTTTAAATTTTCCAGGTCCTGCATCCCTAGGACCTGAAACTGAGAGCCACAATCACCCAGCCCTGTGCCACTGGAGCTACTATAGCACTAGAATGGAGCCTGTTAGCTGTAGCCAGACTAACAGACCACAAACAGTGCCTCATCCCATTCTCTTTGGGAGCATCTACCTAACAGAGAGTGAAAGAAAGAGAAGGTGGAGAACAAGGCTGATTCAAGGTGCCCAGAAGAATTTTTAACATGTTTTCTTTCTCTCACATTTTTTAGAGAGAAATTAGAATAAAATTATACGTAGCATATGATGAAAACTTATGGGCAAAGGAAGGAAGTTTTTAAATAAGTGTTACTTTGGAATATATCACCTCATTATGTTTGAATGATATAAGCATATAATTGAGTTACCTTTCTTTTTTAAAGATTTTTTTTAAAGGTACCCCTTGAGTTACCTTTAATTGTTCTGTGTTCTGTCTCTGCTCTAAGCCTAAACAGGTGGCTTATGGCTTCAATAAGTAGTAGAGATATCTCTCATGGATTCTTATAAGATTTTCTTCAATTTGTTGAAACCATCATATGCTAATTGAGATTTCCACAATCATACAGTTGATATGGATGGAAGTTTTTAAAGTATGAATTATGATAGGCTCAGGGAGGCTTCTACTTGTTTTGGCAAGGGCATGGCAAGAATATGTCTTGGGAATGGCTGCTTCACACTACTTGACATATGATCTGCAACATATATAGTGCTAGATTAATTGGACCACAGAAAGAAGTCAATAGATTACCCAAAGTATTTCTAGAAAAATGGGAAGTTTTAAAAAATTATCTTATAAGAGGAAATACATTTGACCTGGATCCAGCTTTTGTACAAGTTTATCTGAAAGCTAAAAATGTGACTTGAGCTTCAGTGGGTAAAAAATAGAATAATTTCAGCAACCAGTCAGGCATTGTTTCTTTCTGTTCCCCTTTTATTCCCTTTTATTTGATTTTATTTTCTTCCAAAAGAAGATAATGGATAGGTTGTAGGATTATGGAAGGCCTCTGGCGTATTTATGTTCAGGATTTGTAACTGATTTGGTCTTCTGTTTGCTTCTCTTTTTTGAAGAGGAGTGAGGAGACAAAAAAACTGAACTCATTATGTGGTGATAAAGCTTTCTCTTTGACTTTTTCTTTCCCCAGGCTATTAAGCTAGTGACAGGCTGAGGGATAGGGGCTTCAGGCAGAAATGGTATAGCACTAGAGTGAAAATATATTGTGGTCTTGAGCCCTTAATCCAGATGAAACTTCTTTCTCTCATCACTCAGTGTATAGAATTGGAGGAATCCAGGAAATCTGGCCATTTGCTCATTCCCCTTGCATAGGATTAAATCATGTATAGTGATAACAACTAAGCAGTTTAAAAGTATACACATACACACATACGCAACCTTATTTAATCTTTAAAAACTGTTAATTTACATAATTGATATAAGCCAAAGGATATATATGTAAATAATGTAAATTCTAATTATAAAATGCTCTGGTATGGAACCAGAATCACTGAAGGTTCATATGCTACTCTATCACAATTCCTTGCTTTACCTAAAAACACTGTGCTCAACATTGCTTATCATTACTTCGTTATAAAAAAGTTTCCCACTGTGTATGAATCCCTAAATAGTTGAACGTTATAAAAATGTTATCATATTATACATAGTCTTTTGGGGCTTATTTTATCAATATTATACTTCTACAGTTCATTCATTATTTTGCATGTAAGTTTATTTAATAGAATTTTACAGAGCATAACATAATTTCTTCATTTTTCTGATGATGCTGAACTACATTTCGGTTTCTGTTGTTTTGCAATTATAAATAATACTACTCTGAAGATTCTTGTATATATCATTTGGTAAACTTATGCAAACATTTCCCTAGGAGTGGAGTTAGTATGGCATAAAAGGCATAAAAATGTTTATGGCATAAAAATGTTTCACTTACATGGTAGTACCCAATTATTTTTCAAAATGATCATAACAATTTACCTTCCCACAGGTAATGTATATGAGATCCTCTTGATCCACATTACCCTTTACTGCTTGGTAGAATAAGACTTCTTAGTTTTTCCAATATAGTGGGTATAAAATGGTATCTCACTGTCTGTCTTAGTTTGAAATGATGTGAATTCTACTGATGCTGTGCTTTTTATTTTCTATTTATTTACGTTTATAGTCCCTCTTCTGTGGAATGTCTTTTATTTGCTGATTTTTTCTATTGCTTATCTTTTACATACCAATTTACAGTCTTTTATATTATAACTATACTATTCCTGTGGTGGCTTTGTGCTGCAAGTAACTTGTCTCAGTTTAGTCTATATTTTTACTTCATGTTTTTTGATTAACAGAAATTTTTTCCCAGTTCCATTGAGAATTAATTACCGTACATCACTGCATAAGTTTAAGATATACAGCATGATGGTTTTATTTACTTATATTGTGAAATGATTACCACAATAGGTTCAGCTAATATCCATCTTCTCATATTGATACAATAAACAGAAAAGGAAGAGGAAAAGAAAAAAGAAAACCATTCTCCTTGTGGTGAGAACTCTTAGGATTTTCTCTCTCTTTTTTTAAGATTGTATTTATTTATTTGAGAGAGTGTATATGCAAACAAGGGAAAAGGTAGACTACTTTTTTGTTTGTTTTTTAAAGGCTAAACCTGTCTTCAGGGAGTTATAACACATTTCTCTCATTTGTCTCATATTCTCGTACCCTTATATGTACTGGTTTGTTTCTGGCCTCTTGGTTTAGTTAATATGTTGGCCAATTTGTCTATCCTAGCCCATCCCATACTGTCTTAATTATTATAGCTTTATAATAAGCATTGATGTTTCATGGGGGCTTATTATATCATCTTTTTATCCTTCAGCAATACTTTATTTTTTGTTCTTCCACATAAACTTAGAATCAACTTATCAAATACCTTGTAAAACACTCTTACAATTTAGGTTAAATTAAATCCAAAAGTCAATTTGAGAAGTAACTTCTTTAAAACATCAAGGATTCCTAGTTAAGGTGTGAATGGTATTGGTTTACATGAAATTGCTGACTTTAAAGTATGTTCAGTGGAGTGGACTTGATATACCAAATATTCAAGAAAGAAATATCAATTCTACACAAATTCTTTGAGACCACAGAAGAGGACTGAAAACTTCTAGATTCATCTTATAAAGCCAGAACCTTTTAACAGAACCAGATAAAGACATTATAGGTAAAAAACAAAGCAAACAAACAAACAAAAACATAGCCTGCTATCTCTCATGAAAACAGGTATAAAAATCCTCAGTGAGGGATGCCTGGGTAGCTCAGTGGTTGAGCATCTGCCTTTGGCTCAGGTCGTGATCCTGGGGTCCTAAGATTGAGTCTTGCATTAAGCTTCCCACAAGGAGCTTGCTTCTCCCTCTGCCTATGTCTCTGCCTCCCTCTCTCTCTGTGTCTCTCATGAATAAATAAATAAAATCTTTTTAAAAAATCCTCAGTGAAATGTAATCAAATTAAAATCAACAATTTTAAGAAAATGTTGTATGGGACTTATCTTGGAAAAGCAAGGCTGGTTCAGTACTCAAAATCCATGCAATCAGGATATCAATAATTAAAGAAGAAAATCAATATGATCATATTTATCAGAATAAGCATTTGACAAAACTCAACATCCATTCATGATAAAATTCTCGACAAACTAGAAATAAAAGCTTACTTTCTCAACTCAATAAAGGGATCTTCTCCCCTCCTCCCCAACCCCCAAATAGATTAACATAATATTTCATTGTGAAAGACTGAATTCTTTCCCCTTAAGATTAGGGGAGAGGAAAGATGAGAATGCTTATTCTCATCTCACTTCAATTTTGCATTATGCTGAAGGTCCTAAGCAGTGCAACAAGGGAAGTAAATAGGTGAATAAATAAATGCTATATAGATTGGAGAGAAATGAATAAAATCTATCTATTTATAGATGGCATGATTGTTTATGAAAAGTGTACATAGAACCTACAAAAAAAGGTATTACACTTAAAAAATCAAGGTTAGCAAGGTCAGAAGATACCAGGTCAAAATGTAAAAATCTATTATATTGCTACATACTAGTATGAACAATTTGAAATTGAACTAAAAATCCAGAGTGGAGTTAATGACTGGACACTTATTTATTTAGTAAAATTAACTTATTTTTTCCATGTATGGGATATCATTAAGAAGCTTGGTCAAGATTTGTTTTGGATTGTCAGAGCTGTCAAAGAAAAGAATTTATTCAAAAAAATTATTCATTGGTTTGGATTTCTCATGGTTCAATATACTCTGGTGTTATTTCAAACTATATCCAATGATATAGTCACAACTCAGCAGCTGTTATATGCAATACAGATTGACAAGAACTGTTATTTTCAACAATAGATCTGAAATAGCTTTGGTTGAGTTCAAATAATCCGTGGACAGAAAAGGCATGTGATCTGCATCATGGCATCTCATGACCCCAAAACACATGGTTAATTAGTTATAAGGAAGGGACTAAATAAATAAATAAATAATTTTCTGAATAAGCCTGTTGAAGGTGACAGATGAAAAGACCTTCAGATTTCTTGAAACCCAACATGTCACTGTGCATTTCATAAAAATATGTCTGTCTTTCTGAGTTGCTTATAGGGTGAACCTATAACTTAAGGTTAATAATAACTTGCAAGTGAAGCATAGATATGGTCTGGATATGGTTCAGCTTTTATTTACTTTTAATGTAAATGTTAAATTTTCTTTAAAACATTGACTTGATCATGGTGGATTTCTGTCTCCCTAAATAGATTTTTTTGACCTATGTTTTACAAAGCACATTATATAATATGGCACTGCTATGTTCATAAGCTGCCAAGGTGTTTCTGCCTTGATGATAGATGTATCATTATAATGTGTCTCCACCAGAACTACAAGGTATTGAAGATTTTTTCTCTGCCACATGTCTGCATGGCCCTCAAAAGAGGAAATAACTGTTTTCAGGTTACCACAATGACCTAAGTAGAAGGACCTTGTATTTCTACAACTAGTATCATAGAAAGGTAGACACACCAAAAGAGACCCATTTGCTGGCTAAATAGTTATTTTTGAGGACCATTGTATTTTCCATAATGATATGATTTTTATTTTCAGCTAAAAAAATTTTAAATACATTATTCATTTGTCAATATTTGTCTCATTCTTCAAATATTGGAGAAGATAGTAGATTGTCAGACACTGAACCAAGGTACTTAAATAATTCTTTAGGAAGCAAAGTAAAAAAGAATTATATGGAATTATTTCTAAGAATTAGTCAGTACAAAAGAGACAAAATCTTCAAATACAAAGGCAGTAAAATACTCAGATTAGTTCTCTCTATATACAAGTAAGGTTACCTTTTCATTCTGCTGACTGAGAATCTATATACAAGACAGTTGTCATCACATGGCCTAAAAATACCACTGTTCTGTGCCTTTGAATGTCATGCACAATTTTATTTCCTACTTCTTTGTTTCAGATAAGAATACCAAATTAAATATATAAAACATTTAAAATATGAAATGTTGCCAGGAACATAAAAGGATACGTTACCTCCTGCTGTTCTGTCAAAAGAACTTTAAAATGTACTTGAGCTGGAAGAAAGTGAAATTGTCCTTAAAGGTTTGTGTAAGATTGTTTTTACCCTCTGGAAGGGTAGCATCATTTCAGAAATAAGAGAAAGTGAGAATTCACTAACTGAGGTCTAAGAAGTTGATGTCAGCAATGGTTGGTATTCATGTCCTTGAATTCTGTTTACCCAAAGGAAAAACAGGGTCAAAAAGCCAAGAAATATTTTGTGGGCAGCTTGTATAGTTCAAAACCAGTTTATTTGCTTTGGTGGATAATTTTTTGTAAGCAAATTCTCATGTTTTTCCAGCCACCGTAGCCACACTATTGTTCAGAGAAGTCCACTTTCTGTATTATGATATTAATAACTAGGAGTGAATAGTTACCACGAATGTGGAAAAGAGAGGGGAAAAACTTAAAACAAACATATTTCTTTTATATGAATTATGCCATTGGAAAAATAATTTTATAAAATCAGAGGCAAGACTTAGGGCACGTAAGTGGCATCTATTAGTTTTTACAAGCTTGTTTTGAACTCACAATTTAAGTTTGGGGGTCTAGTTAGCAGAGTGCATTATTAAAAACCTACAATCTGGTGATCTCGATTCAGATAAAGCCAATAGAAATATATGTAAGTCCTTATGGATTTTTAGTGGATGAATTTAAGTATTTGAACCATCTAGTAGATTTAAGGGAAAATAGCACTTTGATATTATTTCTTTAGACTTAAGACTCCTGTGTGGCCAACAGAGATGTATCTAAGCTTCTTGAAGCCTTGTAATAGCTGTGGGAACATATTCCTGTTGAGTTCATTGCATCTTCAGTAAAACAGTATTGAATCAGCTTATATGGTGCTTAGATTTCCTATAACCTAACAGCAATTTTGCATTCTTAAAACACAGAATAGGAGGTCACTGTATCAAATGATATGGAGGTCATTGATAGTGAAAAGAAATTTTAGGACTCCAAAAACATCTTAGCTAAGCTTTCTTTTTAAAAAGATTTTATTTATTTATTCATGAGACACACACACACACACACACACAGAGAGAGAGAGAGAGAGAGAGGCAGAGACATAGGCAGAGGGAGAAGCAAGTTCCATGTAGGAAGCCTGATGTGAGATTCAATCCCAGGACTCTGGGACCACATCCTGAGCCAAAGGCAGACACTCAACTGCTGAGTCACCCAAGCGTCCCCATCTTACCTAAGCTTATCTTATCTAAGTTTAGATAATTATATATTTCTTTTACCTCATACCAGAGGATATGCAATGGTTGAACCAATGGTCAATGGTTCAGAGAAGGAGGGGTAACAAAGAGACAAAGTGGAAGAGGCAACACACTATGGGGAAATCAGTATGATGGAGTATAAGAACTGGGGAGTGAGGTACAATTTGTAGTACAGGGTAGTTAGCACAATGAAGTATGGATCCCATGAGTACAAGTTCTTGTTTTGGGAAGATATTCTGTCTCTGTGAACACAGAATGCTCAGATCTAACTTTAGATATTATAGACCCTAACTTACAAGATCATGGAAAGCCATAGAATATTGCTTGATCCTAAGCTTGGAACACAGTTGGATCCTAATAGTATCTGGCTTCTCTGCTTCCTACTATAGCATTTATTATTCAGTGTGGGAAATATATTTTAAGAATCCTGGATTTTGAGGTCTTTGAGGAATGAACCATGTCTCATTCATAATTATACTCTCAGAACCTTATCACATGCCTGATGATGATGGAGTTCAAAAGTATTAAATGGAAATAAAAGAATTTTTGTGTGCAAGAAGCCTACGAGGGGAACTATTTCAAAAAAAGCATGTCAAAAGTTACCTCAGTATTATTGGTAACACTACAGTAGTAGTGCTGATAGAAAAAGAAATGGTTTTCAAATGTGGTGTAGGATTTGGAAGTCAGTGGAGTATGGTTGAGGAGAGTTCTTTGTCAGTCACTACAGATGCCACATTCACAATCAAGGTGATGGTCAGTGGCAGTCCAGACTGCAGTGTTGGTTGTTACTGTGTACCAGGCACTGTCTTAGGTTCTGAGGGTAGAGTTGAGTACCACAGCCGAAGTGTCTGTTGCCATGCCACTTGGATTGTAGTTGGGGTACCAACATTAGGCAGAGACCTGATTCACTTTTGATTTTCTGTTTCACGTGTATAAATCTTGTCTCCGTTTCTTTTGTTCTCGGCAAGACCAGAAGTCCCATTGAAATAGGAAATTGTCATGTACTTCTTTCACAGCATTCCCCTTGTTAGGCACAAATGTCTGAAAAGTAAAACAAAACCAAAACTAGTGGCTAGGATGAGACGGTAGGTTGTCAATTGCCTGTTTTCAGTCCTACCACTCTTTGTGCCACTTGGTCAATTTCAGGAAATAGAAACGGGTTACTTAGGCACATTCCTAAATGTAAATGATTGGAGAAATTCTTAAAAGAGAAGTGACTAATCATCAAAAATACTTACTGTCAAATCTACAGTAGGTACTCAACTGACACTCACCCCCCAAATAGTGAGGTGTCTTAATTTTGGTCAGAGGTGGACTGTATTGTCCACCTCATATCACAGTGTGAGAAAGGTTACAAGAAAAATAATATTTTTGAAATCTAAGTAGTGGGTGAAATTGATTTGGTGAAATTCCAAACCTAAGGGTCCTAATTATTCTACAAGCTGTTGAGATGCAGCTGAATTATTTTTTGCCCTGGGATTCACAGGCCCAAGTTATGATGGGATGGCTTATAGTTAGATTTCCGAATTCATTTTACAGACTACTCACCTATGGATGAGTATTGTCCAATACAAACACAAAACACAAAGTTACTTGCTAACCATTAAAGTTATTTGGTAACTTGAAAACATAAAATTCCTTACAAAATTGGAAAAAACACCAGCATTATGAAATAAAATCTTAAAAATCCAAGAAATATTTAAAATTAATTACTTTAGGGGGAATTATTATAGAACATGCAGAACATTAGATTTTGTCCAACTCATAGGATTTGCTTCCTTATGCGTGTGTGTGTGTGTAAATTGTGTATTAATTGCTTTAATTGACAAAGGAAGATCACATGATGAAGTGACAAAACACTTTCTTTAACAAGATGTATTGACATAATTAATATGAGAAAGCACAGAGAATATTGTTTCTTTTTTTCTTTTATACTCACATTATCAAATATTAAAATCAACTAATTCCATATCTAGCTTTAATTGATAGTATTTAATAATTTGGAGTGAAATACAAAATGTTAAAAAATGTGAGAAAAATGACTAGAATCAGACTTAAAAAGATTGTTTCACTAAGTTAAACATAAGGAAGATATTAAATGGGTTAGTATTTTGAGAGGAAGATATAAGGATGGCTAATTTGAAAAACCTCCAATGCAACACATCAGCAGCATCACCAATTAGGTGCTTCAGGCAAGGGAGAGCTGTATATCTAGTCTCTGTTTCCTTATAATGTCCCTTTACTCATGGGATAACATACTGTGTTTTAAAAACACCCAAGTTATTTACCATGGAAGGAACTCTGGAGGATAAGGGCAAAGCCTTTTGTTCTTGAAACAGAATTGAAATGCTACTTCAACTCCTTGTATAGAATGACTAGTGTCTTAGAGAAAGCAATCCCAATAATTAATTCCTCAAAATAACGGAAAACATTCTCTGCAAAATGAAGCAGGTGATGAAGTACCCGGAGGTTTTCTGGCCTTCCTTAGCCTAGGGGAAGAATGTGAATGTTGAGAGTAGGAGGATGGAAGTTGAAACATTTCTGCTTCTGGTATTCAGAACTGATCTTTCATGTCTAGAAAGATGTGTAGAGCATGAAGTTGAAAATACTATATACAGGGAGCGGAGCAAGATGGCGGAGGAGTGGGGTCCCCAAGTCACCTGTCCTCACCAGCTTACCTAGATAACTTTCAAATCAACCTGAAAACTTATGAATTCGACCTGAGATTTAAAGAGAGAACAGCTGGAATGCTACAGAGAGAAGAGTTTGCGCTTCTAACAAGCCACTCTGCACTGAGCAAAATGACTAGAAAGAAGAATTCATCACAAAAGAAAGAATAAGAAACAGTACTATCTGCCACAGAGTTACAGAATTTGGATTAAATTTGATGTCAGAAAGCCAATTCAGAAGCACAATTATAAAGCTACTGGTGGCTCTAGAAAAAAGCATAAAGGATTCAAGAGACTTCATGACTGCAGAATTTAGATCTAATCATGCTGAAATTAAAAATTAATTAAATGAGATGCAATCCAAACTGGAGGTCCTAACGACGAGGGTTAATGAGGTAGAAGAAAGAGTGAGTGACATAGAAGACACGTTGATGGCAAGGAAGGAAGTGGAGGAAAAAAGATAAAAATAATTAAAAGACCATGAGGAAAGGTTAAGGGAAATAAATGACAGCCTCAGAAGGAAAAATCTACATTTAATTGGGGTTCCAGAGGGCACCGAGAGGGACAGAGGACCAGAAAGCATATTTGAACAAATCATAGTTGAGAACTTCCCTAATTTGGTGAGGGAAACAGGCATTCAGATCCAGGAGATAGATCCCCCACTAAAATCAATAAAAACCATTCAACACCCCGACATTTAATAGTGAAACTTGCAAATTCCAAAGATAAAGAGAAAACCCTTAAAGCAGCAAGAGACAAGAGATCCTTAACTTATATGGAGAGAAATATAAGATTAACAGCAGACCTCTCCGCAGAGACCTGGCAGGCCAGAAAGGAATGGCAGGATATATTCAGGGTCCTGAATGAGAAGAACATGCAGCCAAGAATACTCTATCCAGCAAGGCTCTCATTCAGAATAGGAGAGATAAAGAGCTTCCAAGATAGGCAGAAACTGAAAGAGTATGTGACCATCAAACCAGCTCTGCAAGAAATATTAAGGGGAACTCTAAAAGAAAAAGGAAGCCCAAAGAAACAATCCACAAAAACAGGGACTGAATAGGTATTATGATGACACTAAATTCAAATCTTTTAAGAGTTAACTCTAAATGTGAAAGCGCTTAATGATTCCATCAAAAGATGCAGGGTTTCAGACTGGAAAAAAAGCAAGACCCATCTATTTGCTGTCTACAAGAGTCTCATTTTAGATATAAGGACACTTACAGCCTGAAAATGAAAGGTTGGAGAACCATTTACCATGCAAATGGTCCCTGAAAGAAAGAAGGGGTAGCAATCTTCATATCAAATAAATTAAACTTAACCCCAAAGACTGTAGTAGGAGATGAAGAGGGGCACTATATCATATTTAAAGGATCTACCCAACAAGAGGACCTAACAATCATGAATATTTATGCCCCTAATGTGGGAGCTGCCAAGTATATCAATCAATTAATAACCAAAGTTAAGACATACTTAAATAATAATACATTAATACTGGGAGACTTCAATATGACACTTTCTGCAAATGACATATTTTCCATGCACAACATTTCCAAAGAAACAAGAGCTTTAAATGACACACTGGACCAGATGGATTTTACAGATATTTACAGAACTTTACATCCAAACACAACTGAATACACATTCTTCTCAAGTGCACACGGAACTTTCTCCAGAATAGACCACATACTAGGTCACAAATCAGGTCTTAACCAATACCAAAAGATTGGGATTGTCCCCTGCATATTTTCAGACTATAATGCTTTGAAACTTGAACTCAATCACAAGAAGAAATTTGGAAGAAATTCAAACACGTGGAGGTTAAAGACCATCCTGCTAAAAAGATGAAAGGGTCAACCAGGAAATTAGAGAAGAATTAAAAAGATTCATGGAAACTAATGAGAATGAAGATACAACTGTTCAAAATCTTTGGGATACAGCAAAAGTAGTCCTGAGAGGGAAATATATTGCAATACAAGCATCCCTCAAAAAATTGGAAAAAAACCTCAAATATACAAGCTAAGCTTGCACCTAAAGGAACTGGAGAAAGAACAGCAAATAAAACCTACACCCAGCAGAAGAAGAGAGTTAATAAAGATTTGAGCAGAATTCAATGAAATAGAGACCAGAAGAACTGGAGAACAGATCAACAAAACCAGGAGTTAGTTCTTTGAAAGAATTAGTAAGATAGATAAACCGTTAGCCAGCCTTATTAAAAACAAAAGAGAAAAGAGTCAAATTAATAAAATCACGTATGAAAAAGGAGAGATCACCACCAATACCAAGGAAATACAAATTATTTTAAAAACATGTTATGAGCAGCTATACGCCAATAAATTAGGCAATCTAAAAGAAATGGACGCATTTCTGGGAAACCACAAACTACCAGAACTTGAACAGGAATAAATAGAAAACATGAACAGGCCAATAACCAGGGAAAAAATTCAAGCAGTCATCGAAAACCTCCCAAGACACAAAAGTCCAGGGCCAGATGGCTTCCCAGGGCCATTCTATCAAACGTTTAAAGAAGAAACAATACCTATTCTACTAAAGCTTTTCTGAAAGATAGAAAGGGATGGAGTACTTTCAAACTCATTCTATGAGGCCAGCATCACCTTAATCCCAAAACCGGACAAAGACCCCACCAAAAAAAGGAGAATTATAGACCAATATCCCTGATGAACACAGATGCAAAAATTCTCAACAAGATACTAGCCAATAGGATCCAACAATACATTAAGAAGATTATTCACCATGACCAAGTGGGATTTATACCCGGGATGCAAGGCTGGTTCAACACTCATAAAGCAATCAACATGATAGATCATATCAATAAGAGAAAAAACAAGAACCAGATGATCCTCTCAACAGATGCAGAGAAAGCATTTGACAATATACAGCATCCATTTCTGATCAAAACTCTTCAGAGTGTAGGGATAGCGGGAACATTCCTCAGCATCTTAAAAGCCATCTACAAAAAGCCACAGCAAATATCATTCTCAATGGGGAAACACTGAGAGCCTTTCCCCTAAGATCAGGAACAAGACAGGGATGTCCACTCTCACCACTGCTCTTCAACATGGTACTAGAAGTCCCAGCCTCAGCAATCAGGCAACAAAAAGAAATAAAAGGCGTTCAAATTGGCAAAGAAGAAGTCAAACTCTCCCTCTTCGCTGATGACATGACACTCTACATAGAAAACCCAAAAGACTCCACCCCAAGATTGCTAGAACTCATACAGCAATTCGGCAGTGTGGCAGGATACAAAATCAATGCCCAGAAATCAGTGGCATTTCTATACACTAACAATGAGACTGAAGGGAGAGAAATTAAGGAATCAATGCCTTTTACAATTGCACCCAAAAGCATAAGATACCTAGGATACCTAACCAAAGAGGTAAAGGATCTATACCCTAAAAACTATAGAACACTTCTGAAAGAAATTGAAGAAGACACAAAGAGATGGAAAAATATTGCATGCTCCTGGATTAGAAGAATTAATATTGTGAAAATGTCAATGCTACCCAGGGCAATTTACACATTTAATGCAATCCCTATCAAAATACCTTGGACTTGGGGATCCTTGGGTGGCTCAGTGGTCTGGCACCTGCCTTTGGCCCAGGGTGTGATCCTGGAGTCCCAGGATCGAGTTCCACATCAGGCTCCCAGCATGGAGCTTGCTTCTCCCTCTGCCTGTGTCTCTGCCTCTCTTTCTCTCTCTGATATACATAAATAAAATCTTTAAAAAAATAAAATAAAATAAAATAAACAATTACCTTGGACTTTCTTCAGAGAGTTGGAACAGGTAATCTTAAGAATGTGTGGAATCATAAAAGACCCCGAATAGCCAGGGGAATGTTGAAAAAGAAAACCAGAGCCAGGGCCATCACAATGCCGGATTTCAGGTTGGACTACAAAGCTGTGATCATCAAGACAGTGTGGTACTGGCACAAAAACAGACACATAGATCAATGGAACAGAATAGAGAATCCAGAAATGGGCCCTCAACTCTATGGTCAACTAATATTCGACAAAGCTAGAAAGACCATCCCCTGGAAAAAGGACAGTTTCTTCAATAAATGGTGCTGGGAAAATTGGACAGCCACGTGCAGAAGAATGAAACTAGACCTTTCTCTTACACTATACACAAAGATAAACTCAAAGTAGATGAAAGATCTAAATGTTAGACAAGAATCCATCAAAATCCTAGAGGAGAACACAGGCAATACCTTTTTGAACTTGGCCGTAGCAACTTCTTGGAAGATACATCTATGAAGGCAAGAGAAACAAAAGCAAAAACGAGTTATTGGGACTTAATCAAGATAAAAAGCTTCTGCACAGCAAAAGAAATAGTCAACAAAACTAAAAGACAACCTACAGAATGGGAGAAGATATTTGCAAATGACAGATAAAGGGATAGTACCCAAGATCTATAAAGAACTTATTAAACTCAACACCCAAGAAACAAATAATCCAATCATGAAATGGGCAAAAGACATGAACAGAAATTTCACCCAAGAAGACATGCCAACAAGCCATGAGAAAATGCTCCTCATCATTTGCCATCAGGGAAATGCAAATCAAAACCACCTCACACTAGTGAGAATGGTGAAAATTAACAAGACAGGAAACAACAAATGTTGGAGAAGATGTGGAGAAAGGGGAACCCTCTGCACTGTTGGTGGGAATGGGAACTGGTGCAGCCACTCTGGAAAACTGTGTGGAGGTTCCTCTAAGAGTTAAAAATAGAACTGCCCTACGACCCAGCAATTGCACTGCTGGGGATTTACCCCAAAGATACAGATGCAGTGAAAGACTGAGACACCTGCACCCCAATGTTTATAGCAATAACATCCACAAGAGCCAAACTGTGGAAGGGGCCTTGGTGTCCATCGGAAGATGAATGGATAAAGAAGATGTGGTCTATGTACACAATGGAATATTACTCAGCCATTAGAAATGTTGAATACCTACCATTTGCTTCAATGTGGATGGAACTGGAGGGTATTATGCGGAGTGAAGCAAGTCAGAGAAGGACAAACATTATATGGTCTCATTCATTCGGGGAATATAAATAATAGTGAAAGGGAATAAAGGGGAAAGGAGAGAAATTGAGTGCAAAATATCAGAGACAGTGACAGAACATTAGAGGCTCCTAACTCTGGGAAACAAAGGGTGGTGGAAAGGGAGGTGGGTGGGGAGTGGGATGACTGGCTGACGGGCACTGAGGGGGACACTTGATGGGATGGGCACTGGGTGTTATATGTTGGCAAATTGAACTCCAATAAAAATAAATAAATAAATAAATAAATAATAAATAAATAAATAATAAAAATAAAAATAAAAATAAAAAATAAAAGAAATCCTGCCATTTGTAACAACATGGAAAGAACATAGGGACATTATGCTAAGTGAGGTAAGTCAAATAAAGTCAAATACTGTATGAAAAAAAAGAAAATACTTTATAGATACACTTCCAAAAATAGTATGTTTCTAATATTAAACTCTGAATGCATATATGAATAAGCATGTCTGAAACCTGGGAAATGGCACACTATTTTAAGGGGAAGCAAATAGAAAACCAAAACAAAATGAGAAGTTCTAAGAAATAATCTTACACTCTGCATTTTATGGAGGGGAAGGGCTCTCCAAAAATGTTTTTTTGGCTTCAGGATAGAAGATTCATTTTCTTATACAGAAAGATAGGATCATACTTAGATAAGTAAAAGTACTTAATTTGGTGTCTAAATAATTCTATTGAATTGATTCTTTTCAGGAAATTATTTATTTTTAGTACCTTTATTGGAATGGTGAATTAAATATATTTTCTTCTTTATTTAAACTATTGTATTAAGTATAGTAGAAAAACCCAAATGGGATTATCTCAAATAGTTAATATATATTTATGAAAATATCCTTAAAATATATATAAAATTTATAATGGCAACTGCTCACAAATGTTAAAGGTGTAAAGAACAAACAAAAGGTTCTGCTGACTGCACCATTAATTTTATTTTAACAGGTCTCTAATAAGAAAAATATCCATTGGCTTCTTGAACTCCGTGGATATTGTTAAAACATATAAAGATTATTTGAAAATATTACTGTTAAATAATAGCTTTCTACATGACTTTTATCTGTTCAAAGAATGAGGAGGAGGAGTGATAAAGTAGAATATGATTGTGTGAAAAAGGGAAGGAGGAAATGATTGTAAGCATAATAAAGATGATTTTTTTGATATGTGGAGTCTAATGAAATCTTGGACCCAGTAACTGGCGGGGGAATTAATAGTAGGACTGCATATTTAAAGACCTAGAGGCACAAAGGTCACGGCACATTCAGAAACCTGAAATAAGGTCACCATGGCTGGAACCTATGTTTAATGTAACAAAACATTAGGGATGCTTCAATAGTGAATGTAGAGCAGGCAATTACAACTGATCTGTGGTCATGATTTTTAAATATTCCTGTGATCTGTTACTACAGATCTGTTAAATAATGATTAGCAAATCTAGTTTTAAATTGCCTATCAAACAATTTGAGAAATTTAAGGGCAAGCTAATGTTATCTGAGCATTACTCTAATTAGAAGCAAATTTATTCTTACAGATCAAGCTCAAATGATAAGAAAAATTGGAGTTAAATAAGAAACATACCATTCTACTTTGTTTTTACAGAATAGCTACAACCCTGAAAGATATATAGCAACACTTTCCAAATAACATGGGTTTGGTTTTCAAAATTCCTCTTTTTAAAGATTTTATTTATTTATTCCATGAGACACAGAGAGAGAGGCAGAGACACAGGCAGAGGGAGAAACAGGCTCCCTATGGGGAGCCTGTTGCTGGATCAATCCCAGGACCCTGGGATCACACCAGGAGCTGAAGGCAGACACATAACCACTAGCCCCCCTGGCATCCTGGTTTTTCAAATTCTTGATACCTTCAGAAAAATAGTAGAATCTTACTGTAAAACTATTCATGATTTGATAGAATGCATATAATGCTATTTGATTATTCTTTACTCATCAATTTAAGAAATAGTTACTGAGGACGTACCTTATACCAAGAATGACCCACAAAACTATGAAATACTCATCTTTATTAAGTAACTTTTACTTTCATGAGTATTAAGGGTAATAGTTACCATTTCACACAACAATGTCGCTAAAATATTTTTTTAGGTTCTAAAAATACAGTGTATTGGTGAGGATGTGTTGGAATGGGAACATTGTGGAAGTGTAATGATTACCATTACTGTGAAAAACCATTTCATATTACCTGATAAGGTAATAAATGCACACATACCATCTATTCTGCTCCTAGGTAGGTGTGTGTGCATACTGGAAGATATGTTTTAACAGCAAAAACTAAAAAACAAAAGAAAGCAAACAAAACCTAGATTCTTTAATAGTAGAATAATTAATTAGTCATATCTTTATAAAACTACAAGTTAAATATGAATTACTTTGCAGCCAATTTCTCAACATGGATGAGTCTCAAACCCACATTTGGGGAAAAAAAAGTTACAAAATACATACAGTTTCATTTCTTTCATATAAAGCTCAAAAGTAAGTTAAACTAAACAGTAAGTTGCGTAGAAGTACATCCATATGTGTTAAAACTATTACTGAAAAACCAGGCATTGATTATGCCAACATTCTCTTCCCATAGTATCCTTCTCCTCCCTTTGATGGTATCATTTATTTGGATTTATTTGGCTTTCTGCTTCTCTTTCTCTTTACCTAATATCACCTGTTCAAATTGTACCCTGCTTTGAATAGCCAAATTCAACTACCTTTTCTCCATAATTCAGAATTTACCCAGTCTTTTCTGTAATATATTACTGTTATCACATTATATTTTGTGCAAGATTATTTATCTACTGGTCCACGATTCCTTTTATATTGCTACCATCTCAGAGATTATAAGTCCTTAATTTTTTACAACCACACAGCCTTTAGTAAAGCACCTAGAATATGTACATTTTTATGGAATTGTATATTTTGACTAAAATTCACTTTATTATAAAAACCCTTAAAGCCTTATAATGAGGTTATAGGAAGGAAAAACACTTTGTATTTTCAAATTTTAAACAAAATATGAAGAGGAGGATTGTTTTGGGGCAAAGCTATGAAAATGGAATTAGGAAAAAAGATTCATGATATGTGTGTGTGTGTGCATGTGCTCACATGTTTGCACATTGTGTGTGCACAGCACAGATACTTGAGGTTTTTGAAATAGTTAATGTATATAATTTTCAATATAAAATCATGTGACAGTAGAAACATTTCCAAGCTTCTGTTTTCAAATTCCTCTTACCACACAATGCGTGTATGTTTTAAACAAAGCTTTGTTTTTAAACTCATTGATAAAATTTTACTTTCAAGAAATGGACCTTTTATATTTTCAACAACTGCATGCAATCTTACTATGTCAGATTGGGTTGCACAGTTACCATGTTGAACCTTGTAATGAAGCTAAAGCTTGGTCTAGGAATAGAAGTACTTCTGTTATTGTTTGCTTGTGCTTCTATTCACCATGTTATCTTCATTCTGAATATTTATGGAAATCTTTTAAAGTCAGTTATCCATCTCATCTTGTCAGGGCTAGTTGAATTAAAACTGGCTAATATAACCTAATAAATCTGCATAATTGGCCACATGTAAAGTCCACTAAATGCTACAAAAGGACTACAGAGGTGAACAGTGTCCCTGTGTTTGTTGGATTTTAAGAAAGTTTAGTTTGTTTTCCTTTTAACTGAAAATATGTAACAGTTTTTCACGCATCATATGGATAATTTTGTGCAGTCCACTTTTGAGATCCTATAAATCTAGTGATTTAAATGCAGCAAGAAGGGTTGAAAGATTAAGAAAGAAATTTTTTCACAGTTGATACAGACATATGATTTTCCTCTCTACTATCCCTGGTTGGGGACTATGGTATTAGATCACAGGGGTCATTTACTTAGAAAAGAAAATTCCAACGGAGTCAGTAGAAATGTGGACAATAATTGGCCAACCAGAATTTGAGGCCATCAAACGACCATAATTCCCCAAATGGGATATTGTTTTCCTATGTTTCTTCATTTTTTTCTTCTCCAACTTCTTAAATCACAGGCTTTAAAAAAACTATAAAATTATATTTAGGCTGTAATTCTAACACATGAGAAGAAATATCCATATGAAAAGAGGTGGGAGGAAAACCCTAGAAAAATTAAAGTGATTAGTCGTAGAATTGTGAATCTCATTTTTTAAAATGAATTTTTGTCATTACTTTGAACCCAGGCTACCTGAAGTCTTGTTTCTTCCATCACTTAATTACTCAGGGCCTCTGTTTCATTATCTCTGAAACAAATGGGTTTAACTCCTTGATCTAAGGTCCCTTCCAATATTAATGTTATATCAGGTATCCGAAAAATTTAGGGGGCAAGTCAGTTTTTTATTTGAAACGAATATCAGTAAGGACCTGTAAGATTTTCTTCTCAGAATTCACTTGGTTTTGCACTTATTGAGCATTTTCTGTAATCCAGAAACTATGCTAGGATCTTTGTGTGCATTGTTTCAGATCTCTATAATAACCTTTGAGGGGAGAAATATAATCTCTATTTTACCATAAGTAAATTTCCTTTAAATTCAGCTAAATGGGGGATCCCTGGGTGGCACAGCAGTTTCGCGCCTGCCTTTGGCCCAGGGCGCGATCCTGGAGTGCCCGGATCGAGTCCCGCGTCGGGCTCCCTGCATGGAACCTGCTTCTCCCTCCTCCTCTCTCTCTCTCTCTCCCTCTCTCTCTCTCTCTGTCTATCATAAATAAATAAAAATAAATCTTTAAAAAAAAATTTCAGCTAAATGACTAAGCCAAAATTTGAGTGCAGGTTATGTCAGTCTCCAATATCCATATTGTCTCGACTACACTGAGATTGTTCAGGCCATTTCTTTTAAAAAACTATGAAATAGTTTATGAAAAAAATGTGTTGTTACTTTACCTTGGGCGTGGAGGGAGTCAGTAAGGAGAAGAGGCAAGAAAGGATAACAATTTTCATCACTGTACACTGAATATACTTTTATATTACTGGAAGGAATGGAAAGTAGTTTTTTTCTCAAACTTGGCAAGTTTGGTTTTAGGCTAACCTGCGTAATAACTATGTGTAAAATATTTTCTACACGTATTTATTTTTTATTCTCCTGTATCTTTGAAAACTATTGTATATGTACATATAAACTATCATATATATATTTATTGAAGCTGTAATTTTACAGAGGTGGCAACAAATCTGTTGCATATTTAATGCTCAATTAAAAAGAAATCTTACAACTTTTCTATGTATTATGGAAAGATCGACATCTGTCCTCTGTTTAATTAGATCCATCCTGATTATGTTAAATGTGTTCTGGCTCCCGTTAAGAAAATTATCTAAATATACATGAAGGAGAACTTTGTTAAAAATGAATTGTCAGCAAGAAATGGGAGATAATTAAACAAAGAAACTCCAAGTAAAACTTAACAACTAAAAAAAATTATCTCAAACATAAATGCTCAGACTGAATAATAACCCTTCCTCTTCATCTCTCATGACGGATCCACACCAAAATGCAAATGCAACTTGAAACCAATAGTTTTGGAGCTTCAAGAGTTTGGTTAATTTTTCCTTCCTGTTACTATTCATTTTGGAACACCTTTTGGCTTCTGGGATCTGACTGGAGCCAGGAGGGGAAATGCCAAAATACTATAGGGAAAGGCTTGTTCTTGGGGTAATTTAGACCTGATTTGAGGAAGCCAATCCTGCTATAAATTTTATGTTGAAAAAGTTCTGTCTGTGAAATTTCTAGTGGGCTGAACAGATGAAATAATTTCAGATAATAAAATTTAGACAATAATGTAAAAGTAGAGAATTGTCAGAGTTCATGGGAAAGTGTGAGTTTAAACTTTTGATCCTGAAGCTTGGGTTCTCTTTCTCATTTTGCCATTAATTCTATGATTTTCTCCAAACTTTCCCTTGAATTCCTACCTTAAGGATATGCAGCAATAAGATCTCCCTGTGCCCAATCACTAGGAATATACAAGCATTCAAAGGGGGTGAAAGTTCGTTTTATCATTTTTTTGTTCATTTGCCCAACAAATATTTGCCAACTCCATGCCAGGAGCCAGTCTAAATTTGAGGGATATAATGGTGAACAAAAGGAATCTGTTCTTAGGGGCCTTAAATGCCAGTGGAGAAGAAACAAACAAATATACAGTATGTCAGATTTTATTAAGTGCCATGCATCAGAATAAACCCATGTACAAACATATTTTGTGTGGAACAGTTAAGAATGGCCTTTCTGCAGAGACCTGATTGAAATGAGCGAAGAAGCCATATAGGTACCCTGGGGGAAGAGTCCCACAAAGGAGAACCAGCAAGCACAAACGTCCTGAAGTGGCCCGATGCCTGTGTATTTGAGAAGCGTTGAGAACAATGTGGTGGGGATGAGTGAGCAGGGAGGACATGGTAAAAGGCATGTTCAGAGTATTAGTAAGAAAGAAATTCTCAATTACTGAATCTAGATCACAGGCTGATATGTGAAAGAAATAGTAACCAGCACATTCTTGAAATAGTTGTTATTCCACCATGATTTAGGGATATACCTGAAAGGGCTCTGCTACATAAGTTTAGAATGTCAGACTGTTCCCTTCACCAAATTGGTCAGAATAGTTGGCAGGGATGCAATTACAAAGGAGGAAACCTAAATGTACAAGAAGAGGTAGAAAGCCTGTTGAAATGAGAGAATGAGACAATGGAGAAAAAATTTCTCCTAATTAGACTATGCATTTTTAACAATTCAGTCAAAATCCCAAAATGATGCTTCCTATTTCTCTTCTCCTTCCCTATCTCCACCCCCTTGCTTTTACTTGCTTCCAAAAGGTTACATGCGATATGATTTCATTATATCACATTCTTGAAATGACAAAACCATAGAAATAGAAAACAGATTAATGGTTGCCAGATGTTAAGGGCAGGGGGTGAGAAGGAAGTGGGTGTGGCTATAAACAGCAATATAAGGGATGCTTGTAGTAATGAGAATGTCCTATATGGTGCCTCTCTTCATCCCAGGATCCTGGTTGTGATATTGTATTACAGTTTTGCACCATGTTACCATTGAGGGAAATTAGCTCAAGGGTTCACAGGCTCTTGTTCTATTATTTTTTTACAACTACATGTGAAATATATAAGTATCTCAAAATTATAAGTTTAAGGGTTTAAAAAATAATGACCACCATGATGCTAGAGGATAACTCAAGAGAATTGAACTCCCTCACTCATATCACAGTTGCCCTACCATCTTTCTACTACAGCTGTCATGCACCATATATTCTCCAGCATGTTTATCCCTTAGTGTAGTTAAAGCACATGTATCCCTTAGTGCAATAAAGCAATATTATGAATAATTTAAATTCACTGGTACTCTCCTAGGCAAGCCAGCTGTGATGTGGCCAGCTGAGAGCAGAAAAACTACTCAGATGAAGCAAAAACAGTTTTTAGAGGAACAAGATAACTTGATTTGAAAGCTCATGTAAAATAAAAAGGGCCATGAAGCATTTTGGAACATTTCTCGTGAAGAAGGTAAGTAGATAGTTCTCCTTTTTTCCTTCTCTGTTTGACAAGACACCAGCAGTACGTAAGATTATCCATTTCACCAAATCTTCTCCAACACTTAGTGTTACCAAAATTTCCAATTTTCCCTAATTTGATGGATATGAAGTGGTTTTTTTTTTGTAGAAATTTGTACGAATTCTTGGTATATTCTGCCCATTAATCTTTCACAGTGTTATTTGCTGCAAATATCAGTTCCTAATCTGAATTTTTTAAAATTTTATTTATTTATTTGAGATAGAGCATGCATGCACAAGCAGGGCAGAGGGGCAGAGGAACAGGGAGAAGGAGACTCTCTACTGAGCAGAGAGCCCGATGCGAGACTCGATCCCCGGACCCCAGGATCATGACCTGAGCTGATGGCAGACACTTAACCAACTGAGCCACCCAGGCGCCCCCCCATCTGTACTTTTTATGAACTAATTTTATACTGTAAGATCATGTCTTTCTTAACCTTTTACTAAAAGTAGCCTGAAATTATCTGACATTATAAACTCATCACTAAAATTGTGTGTTGCACCTGTAGGAATAGACAAGCTTTAACAGAGGAGACCAAGTAGTAAAAATAGACTCAGACACATATTTGAATTTGGTTTATGAGTAAAATGACTCTATGTCTCAGTTTGCCTGGGACATTTTTGCTTCTGCTTGCTGTCTGAGCATAATTAGTAACAATTCGCCTTTAATTCTGAAAGCTTTTTGGTTTGGATGAAAAAATATATATGGTCACCCTACATATATGTATATCATAAGTGTGGACCTAATAGTAAATAGGGATCCCAATTGCTGCCCATATTAAAAAGGATAAGGTTTTATCCATATTCTATGCTATAGCAAAAATAAATTTCACATCAATTGAAAACCTAAATATGAAAGAAACTTTCACAACTTTTGGAAAAAATTATAAGAAAAGCTTACAACGTTAAGATGGTGAAGAATCTCTTTGACATGAAAACACAAATGGTATTAAAATGAAAAGTTTTTCTTTTGGAGAGCAACTTGACAATATGTGGGAAAGTTCAAAGGTGATAAAACCCTAGAGTCCATCTCTAATTACACACTGAAGAGGCCTTTTGACCTTGTACACCAAGGGGCTTGTATGAGATATTTCACTACATCAGTGATTATAAAAACCTACATGTGCATCAGTTTGAGGATTGGTGAATAAGTGAATAATGTTATTTTCATAAAATGGAATGCCATGCAGCAATTAAACTGAATGTATGAAGTTAAAATTTGCACTAAATAGAAAAATTTTGACCTTTTTCTCTCAAAATTTAGTCACCTGTTTCTTGCACTTTGCATACCAAGGCTGCTGAAGAAAAATGCAAAATTCATCAAATATTATTTTTCTGAGTGTGGAAAAAGAGGGCCACTATATATTTTTATATTTTAAGGCTTATTAGCAAACTCAGAATTAAAAAAAAAAACACCCAAAATATAGTATATTGTGTTTTAGCTGCCAAGGGATATCTTAATATAATGAAGTTGTTTAAGGATACATTTTAGAACTTGAACACTTCCAAAATTGTTATCCTATCCTATGTTAAAATCACATATATTAATACAAATATACCAGTTTATATAATACTTTAGAGCCTCCCCAAAAGAAATACTATACAGATAAGGTGAATTAAATGTATTTTATGTTTTCTTGGGTCAAATTGTTATACCATAAGACCATCTCTAAGATTTGTCTTAATCTAAGTTTGTTTTTACATCAAAAGGCTGTGTATTTCCTATATCCTATTTCTGACTTGGGTTATTGACGTATTTTCTTGAATCCACTAAGCTAATAAATCCCTTAAGCTAATATTTACCCTTATCTCATGGAGGTTTGGGTACTCATCTCCATTGGACTTGAAGAATTTCTGCTTTTCATCTTTGGTTAATGAAAACTGTTAAAACTGTATATCAAGAGGCTAAAGGAATATCAGTCCTAAAACAAATCACTTCCCCGAAACTTGCAATTTTATGTCGATGTTGAGGCCAGTCCAAGAACCGAGACTCAGGAGCTAGTCATAGATAGTATCCAAGGTGGGGCCTCTGATTTTGCTCCTTCGTCTCTGAGCTGAACATCTGTCTCCTAAATCCCATTTCTTTTTGCCTGTTTGCATGCCTCACAAATGGCAAAGTAATTAATGAGAGAGCATTAGAGCAGGGATGATGGTGATAAGGATTTTAGTGGGATGATTAGAGACCTATTTCTGTCTACTTCATATTTTGATGAGAACCTGGATTTATTGTTGATACTATGAGTTGTCCTATTTGAGACTTCTTTGAGTACTTTCTTTTAAGAAGTCTCATAAAAATAACCATATTTTATATTCTGTATTTCTTCAGAGGCATCCAGAGTGTGCTCATCAGAATATAAACTGGGAAATACGAGCACACCACATAACAATGTGGAAGCTCTCTGGCTTGTGAGAAGCACTGTACCTCATTTCTTTGACTGGCTTTTGCTGTGTGGTAATTGTTAGGGAAACATCTGGTTACTGTCACATATTTTAGCATCCGATCTCATTGCGTGACATTTTGTTCTGTGACATTTAGTTCCCACTTAGGACTTGGATTTGAAAACCTAGAATTAAGTTCCATTTCCAACATAATAATAGGGAATTGTCCTGGATAATGATGTTTGAGGCTCTCAGTAATGGAATTTCAACATAGCACACTGGGGAAAAAATAATAGCAAATTGTTATCAGTGATTTTCTTTACAAAAATACAAATACTTAGAAACTGTTCGGAGGGGCTGCCCTGGAACTTTTCTTAGTTTTGAAAATAGTATCCTTTGCTGTCTGGATTCATGGTAAACTGAAATGAACTCTTTTACAGTGAAGTTCATATACTACATATCTCTCACACTGACTTTTTTCTTTGCTGTAAGGAAACATTCAGCAATATTTCTTTTAAAATGTCTGAGTATGCTTTTCTAACCTTTAGGTTTTCCACAATAGAATTGCATCTATCATAGGTTCTCTCTGCTGATTCTTTCATAAGATGAAGAAAAGGGAAAGATTTTTAGACAATTGCCATTTTGCCTCTGCATGATTTTGGCACTTAGCTTAGTGCCCAGGGCCGCTAGTTCATATCCTAGAACTAGATTGGTAAATCCATTCTTAGTTGCTTATGCTGTTGGCTGTC
Organism: Vulpes vulpes; assembly: GCF_048418805.1. Classification (NCBI taxonomy): domain Eukaryota; kingdom Metazoa; phylum Chordata; class Mammalia; order Carnivora; family Canidae; genus Vulpes; species Vulpes vulpes. The sequence goes on along the minus strand of NC_132783.1, from coordinate 124,620,287 downwards.
TCCAAGCTAGTCCGAAAAATTGCTGCTTTCCTCATCAATTTGTTTCTAGGAATTGGTGTGTGTGTGTGCCTAGGTTTCTCTAGTGGACTTATTAATCTCACATGTTATTTAAGTAAAAACTGAGGCAACCATCATTCAGAAGAAGGGGTAGTTGTTTTGCTACAGTTTTATCAATTAGTCCCTACCTTAAAAACAAACAAACTACACTTAACATGAAGCCTTAGAACTAGTTCCAAAGGAAACAGATTCTGTGGTGGAGATTTGCACGTAGGAAGTTGATGGGGGCGTGCTCTTAGAACAAACACCTGTGAGAGGTGAAGTAAACAGCTCTAGGCAGAGGGAAAGAGGTTGATCTGAAATGAAGTCACAACAGATGTCTCAGCTGATCCCGCAGGGATGACCCGTCAAATAAGGGATGACTCTTATTCTCAACTGAGCAAGGGGGCAAGGCTTTTATACCTGACAGTGAGCTGTCTTTGGATGTGACTGCCAAGGCAGGCAGAAGGAAAAGCATGCAACCTGCCTTTACCACCTAGGGAATGAGTGCCTGGGTCCTGAAAAGGGGATTTGGACAGCCATTAAGTATGCAAGATTCTAAAAGTTAAGCTGTTTGCTTGGAAACAAAGAGGATGGATAGGGATGGTTTCCCTCATTTCCCAATTTATTTGCAAAAGGATTAAAAATGTAACAGAAAGTAGGTGGCTATACAGTGGAGAATATGAAAAAAAAATTTTATGTTGTTTTTTTGTACCCCCCTATTCACTATGGGTTAGATAGTTATCACTTTCATTTTCTAGGAAAGTGAGGTAAAAGAAAAGCTGAAATATTGCTAAAACATCTATAAGTTTACTAGAAACTCTTGTGCTCCTGGTGTTCATTCTTCCAAGTGAATATTTTAGAGCATCAATTGTTCTTGGTTATCAAACCAAACTTTCCATAGATGATGTCACCTCCATATCTAGAGTAAGAAAGCTATGTCCATGTTTATATTATCTGTGCCTCCTTCATTCTGATGCCTCAGAAAGCCCATTCATTTTTTCTTAAGGGGAGAAGATTGTACTTCAAAACCAAAGTACCTCCCCATGAGCTGGTCCAGAGCTCAGTAATCCACCGTGCTGAAGAAGCATGATTTTAACATATAGGGATGAAATGGTCAAAAGAAGATTTTCTGGAGAAGAAAAAAATAATACATGACTCAAACCTGAAATCTGTGTAATGGAGTAATCTTCTTGAGCAAATGTGGAGACTTTGAAAGTGACCCAGTTATTATTTTAGCACATTAGGAAATGTTTTGTAAATATTAGCAATCGACCAACAAGGGGGAAGTATGTTAACACGTATTGAGGCACTTATTGGTTGCCAGTCAAAACAGTGAAGTAATATGAAATGCCCAATCCTTACTACTGTCCCAAATGTTAGGAACCATTATTCAAGTTTTTTGTCCATTCATTTTTATCTTAAAAGGGATAACTTTTTTAAGTTTTCACTGTCAGAGAATGGAAGAGCTAGGGTTAAAAATGATCTCTCTGTCTCTGATTTAAAAGTATATGCTATTCCTCCTAAAAAAGCATTCCTCTCCTCTTATGTGTCACTAAAAGGAAACACCTTCATTATCCTTAGAAGTACATTGAAACAAAACAAAACATTGGACTGTAAATGGTGTGGTTCTTATTTATTTATTTATTTATTTATTTATTTATTTATTTATTTATTTATTTGCAAAGTGCCCAGATAATGGAAGGAAGAGCGATTTTAGAATCAGGAGATCTGCATTCATTACCTAGCTGAGCTCTGGTAAAGAAACTGAACCTCAGTCTTATCATTTATAAAATTAGGGTATAAAAGCAGAATGATAGAGCTTAACCTTTCAATTCATTTTCTACATTTGATGTAGGAGACAAATCTTGAACAATTTTCAGTGATAGGGCTATGTTGTGTCCCAGAATCAAACTGTGACAGTTTGACTGTTGAATGCTCCTGTGGTTATATGCAGCCACTGACTTAGGATTGGGTTATCCTGGGGTCATTTTATTTCTGTAGCAGATGTCTATTTTGTTGAAGGCCTGCTAGCTTCTTGCTTATTTGATTACTAGTTTCACATAAGAAGATGGAGGTTCAGATGGTAGATGATCAAAAGAGGAGGAGTAAACAAATTAGGAGAAATGGTTTGACAAATGTGACTGTATTTACAGAAGATCCATGTACTTTTTGGGTGCAAAGCACAAACATTTCCTTGTTTTATACACTGTTGGTTCTAGATAGATTTACTAAAGTTTTTGGGGAAGGAGACCCTTATTAGCTACCCATTTTATGGTTGCACAACAGTAGGATAATAGGAACTGATTCAGTAATATATTTGGAGTCAAAAGCTAATTTTGTAATTCTGGGAAAATTAAGACTAAAAAGATGGAAGCTAGGATTGTAAATGAGTGTGAGCACAGGTACCTATCTCTGATGTAAACTGCTATGGATGGGATGGAACAGAAAGTCACTTGCATCAAATCATGCCCTGAAAGGAGGTAGGAGCATTTGATTTCTGAGATGAAGAATATTATTAATATAAATATGGTCTCCTAATGCTCTCTGAAATGGCCAATATCCATTAGATGTATAAATTTTAGTATATTAGCCAATTCCATTACTTTATAGTCATGACTTTATAGTCATGTCTCTTTTATAGTCTAATTGTAAATATTTCACATAAAATAATTGGGATGTTAATTTATAATATCATCATAAATTATCAGGAATTAATGGGCATACCATATGTAGATTTATATTTGTATGTACTAATGTGATTGTTTTTTGTTGTCTCTCTAGTAAACAAGAAAGGTCAAAATTTAGAAATATCAGAACTCTTGAAAGTATGTCTGTTCCTCACTAAATGTTCTGGCTTACATCAAATTCATCTAACTAGCATTTTGATACTTTGGTCAAGTGTAGTTTTTTGAATCTATCATATTTGGGGTCATTGAGCAAGCTACAAAATTTGAGGGGAAAACATGACATGATTATAGGGATACTACAAAAATCTATGGGTTAAGTAAAGATTTATTGAGCAAAACTATACATTAGACTTTGCAGCGGCATAGCTTAGGAGTTGGTTAAGGTGGTTTGATATGAAGGTTAGTGTTAAACAATTCTATGTATTTACATGAAAGCATTATGACTCCAGATATGTCAGATATTCTCCTGAGTTCTGTGGATCTTGGGTTATAGACTATATGAGTTTCCTAGGGCTACCATAACAAAGTACCATAAACTGAGTGGATTAAACAACAGAATTTCATTGTCTCACTGTACTGAAGTCCAGAAGTCTGAAATTGTCTCACTGTACTGAAGTCCAGAAGCCTGAAATTAAGGTATTGGCAGGTTGAGGGCTGTGAGAGTGAAGAGCTTTCTGGTGGCTTGCTGGTGATCATTGGTGGTGCTTAGCTTGTAGACTCATCCTAATCTCTGTCTTTGTGTGTACAGTGCATGTCTATGTCCAAGTGTCCTATTTTTGTTTATTTTATTTATTTTAAAGATTTTATTTATTCATGAGAGACACACAGGGAGAGGCAAAGACACAGGCAGAGAGAGAAGCAGGCTCCTTGCAGAGAGCCCAACGGGGGACCCGATCCTGGGACCAGGACCATGCCCTGAGTCAAAGGCAGATGCTCAACCGCTGAGCCACCCAGGCATCCCCAAGTTTCCTATTTTCATCAGATCACAAGTAATACTAGGATTAGGGGTCCACTCTAGTTTGAGTTCATCTTAACTAATTATATCTGCATGGACCATATTTCCTAAGAAGACTACCTTCTAAGACACTGGGTGTTAGGACTACAGTCTCTGAGAGGTCCTATGTTTAAACTTTGTTTTTCTTTTCTTCTCAAAAGCAGGAGTGAATAATTTCAATGATTAGGAAACACTAATTTTATCACTAGGAAATATAACCATAGAGAGAAATAGAAATAAAAAAAAAAAAAACCAGAGAGGTGAAAGTAACAATTCTAGGCATTCAACAATCTCTACTAAGTACATTACTGTGGAGTTTCACTTGTTTGAAGCAGCTGAAAGTAGAAAGGAGTCTAAATAAAGTCTATCTTTTCTTGTGAGTCTAGTAAGGAAATAGATTTCATGTAGCTATTTAGTATCACCGGGAGTTAAGAATGAAGAGAAAGAGAAAATGTTGCAGTTGAAATGTGGTGAGTTGACTCTTTCTTGGGAGATTTTAGAGGCCAAAAGCAGAACTTTCCTGGGGTAAGATAAGAAAGAAAATCGTGCGATCTGACTTAAAAAATACTATTAAACTCATTTATTACTATTAAATTTCATTTGATCTGATTTAAAAAATACTATTAGACTCATTTATTACTATTAAATTTCATTTGTTTCCTGCATGAGAGTAAGCTTGCATTATAAAATGCATTTTACATTTAATATCAATTTATCAGGAAAACAAGATACTCTTTGTATCTTATTTGCAATGTCATTTCTCAGTGCTTTTAGTTTTCTTTTGTTAGAGTTAGCTCTCTAAGAACAGATTTTTTCTTATCAGTTTTACAGACATTGGCTTAAATACTATTAATATCCGAATGTATGGATCATGTCACTGAAAAAAGTGGATATTGAAAAGTCTCGTGTTTAAATACCTGATATTAAAATATTTTCAATGTTGAATTGATAAGCAACCTTTAACCTGAATGCCTCTCATAATCATAAAAAAGCAGTCTTTTTTTTTTTGATTTATAATACTGGTGAAACACTGATTCTAATTTATTGCTCCTTGAAAGATCTGGGAATATTTGCATTGTCAGCAGCTTAAATTGAGCACAGAAATGATAACTAATTTAGAAAATTGTAAGATTATTTAGTCATTTAAGATGTGTATACGGTAATTAAAAACAAACGTTAGAAGGGTTAAGACCTTACTGTAGTTGGTTATTCTACAGCTGGGGTCACTGCCTAAGTTGTATGAAGGCATATGTTCAATTTACAGTTGTAATGAGGAACATGGGATGTTTTGATTCTTCATTTGCTGTGCTCATCTCTAGAGGATGCAATTGCCTATATTAAAAAATGAACATAGGCTCTTTTGTGGAGGATAATAAAAATGTGTAAGATAATACATGCCACATGCATATATGGCTTACATATGGCTTTTCTCTTTGAATATGGAATTGTTGCCCTTAGCTGATATCATGGAGCAGCCACATGGAAATATTCACTATTAGCCACCTAGGAATGAGACCAATTCCTTTGATCTCATTAGTTTGATCATGATTATTCCATTTTACTAATACATGGTGTTTGTTAAAGGTTGTTTTCAGTAAACTTGCAGGAGCATTCTGTGCTTTATTCTACTCAGCAAAACACAGAAATGTATGTTATAAAGTTTTCTTTTGCCTCATAGTGAATGTATACAAGAGATAGTAAAAGACATAAAGCAGGTTTTTTTCTTTTTTATTCTACATTTTAAAAAAATGAATGGCATTTGACTTGCAGATATTTTCTACATGTTGATACACTCGAAAATACTGGTACATAATTTTGAGTTAACTTTAAAGAAATAATTTTAATATTGTTATGGCATAGGTTGATATTTAATAGGAGGATTACCTTTTGATTTAGTGAAAACTCGTATTCCTCTCAATTATTATTCCATAAAGTTTGCAGAATTTTAGTGATCCTGGCTACATTCAGGGCCCTTCTCTTGGCTCTAAAACAAAACAAATACAATCTTTCCCTTATAAAAAATGCATAAAAGAAAAACATCTTGAGATGTCTCTGATTTGAACACATCAGGGGAAGGCTAATCAGAATTAGTGAAAAATATAAGATTAAAACATGTTTTGAAAAAAGGTATATGTTTAAGTCAGTGGTCTCATTTAAATAGATATAATGAAGAACCATATTTGTTTTTAGATCTGCCCAGCACTGCCCTTTGCTTGGTACACTCTTCATTCCTTCCCATTGTGTGGGCTGCCAAAACCTGCACCCTGTAGCTCTGTGGTCACGTGATTGAAACCTGCCAATCCCAATGCTCCTGTGCTTTGTCATATTGTTCTCTCTAGAGGTTGGGATGCTATCCCAAACTGACCAATAACATTCACACCTAGGATGTTTCCACCTGGGGATCTTGAGAAAAAGAGGTTTTGGGTTGTGGAGTTGGAAAGACATAAATTGGTGGCAAGCAGTAAGCAAGCAAATAAAGCCAGTCAGGGGTCAGAGGAAAAAAGTGCTGGGGGAGGCAGAGTTTAGTTGTTTCATGTCCCACTTCTGGTGGATTCAGACCTGCCCATTTCTTTCCAGTATCCTTCAAAAATACTCTTGTTTTTTTTTTTCTTATTGTTTTGTTTAAGTTGCCAAAGTCCTATGGAGTGAATAGACAAGAATTCTTCATCAGCCTGGCATTTGTTTGTATTAAATGGGTTACTTCTAATGCACTAGGCATCGCAAGTATTTCAGAGTTTCCTACAGATATCTTTACTTAAACAAAGTTTGGAACAGCTAAAGCTTTCACTGATAAGGAAAAGGTAAAATTTCATTTTGGCTGAATAGTCATAAATCCTGAATTAATGACTTCCAAATTATTGGAACTGTGCAGCATTAATGCTGATGAATTTAGATGGTGGCCATAACCTTGCTTGAGCCCTGGACCCAACTTTATCCTTTTCTCTCTCTACTTTTCAAATCAAATCCACTGGCCTACTCTCTCTTGAAATCAGAGTTTGCAGCCTACTGGCTTTCCTCCAAACGTCTTTCATTGTTTCACAAGCCATCCTTGTTTTCAATTCATCCTTCTTTATCCACTGTGTAAACTAGGTGGACCTGAATCCTTAGGAAAAATCTAAAGCATTTGGTTGTTATTAGAGGAAGGATAGCTGACTCACACATGTGAAACATTAAAGAAAACTTACAAATGTTTCAGTGATTTTTTTTTCTTTTGTTGTTGTTTGGGACTGTGGGGCATTTAACCACCTCCTGCCATGCGTAGAACACTTGAGCTCCTCTTTTTAGTACCAGGTATAGTTAGGTATATGCTAATAAAACAAACAAGGACAATATTTTTATTTTCTTTTCCCAGCATTTTTATTGATTTATTGAAATGTAACATACTATACACTGTTCAGCCTTTTGGGAGGTAGGAAGAGGGAGGGATTTTATATCTTTATGAGGAGTCTCCTTAGTACCAGCACTCAGATGGACACACATTTATGGCCAACTCACCTTGACATCATGGCTAGGGGCCACACTTCCCGCAGAGACTGAGCTCCCAAAATCATGATGATTTATTTTTTAATATACAATATTCAGGGCTGGAACTGCTTTTTCTTCAGTAGCACAATCCAACTACAAAGGTGACCAGAATTCTATCTCAATATCAAGCAAAGATGCCATTTTTAAATTCAGGAGAATCTCCTTTCTGTTTCTGTCTCTATCTCTCTGTGTGTGTGTGTGTGTGTGTGTGCACCCAAGTGCGAGCACACTTGCACACGTGTGTGTTGGGAGGGGGAGGTGAGGGTGATGTTTTCTATTTTTGGCTTCTGCAAGCTTTGATACATTTTGCTAGAAGCTGTTTTAGTGTTTGGAGTCTGATATTGATGCCTGTTTACACATAGTCTCCTTAGCAATCTAAATGGCTACATGAAATACGAATCCAGTTTGTGCCCTGTTTGCTGTTCGTGCAGTCATCTAATCCTATATTTGTCTCACCAAGCATTTAATTTTGGTTTTGGGTGGTCTGTATTCATGTGTCAGGTGCAATTATTATTTTAAAATGAAAGAACAAAGGTAATCTAGTTCTGATAGCAATACATTACATTATAGCTCTCAGATTCAGTTACCAATTATATTTTCACATACAGATTCCAACCACAAAAATTAAACATTTTTAGAATCTGATTTGTTAAGAAGCAAGTTGGAAGCCAAGTGCCACAAAACGCAACTTTAGCCATAAGCCAAAACTCTCTGCCTCAAATGCATATCTTTTGAAATTCCAACTTTTTTAAGGAATGAAAAAATAAGACCTTTTATGGGATTACTTTATGGGAAAGTTTCCTAATAAAGCTAATTCTTAAATAACAGATTAACTGGAAGCACTGGTTAAGCATTGACACAATTAAGTTATAAGAGAGGATCACAAAACACCAGCCTTTCTAGAAGTTAAACTTTAGTAAAAAGACACATTTAGTGAGTCTTTCCCTTGTACCAATATACTGTATCCAAACAGTAAAAATAAACAGACCTTTTCAAAACAAGAAATATGAAGATAAAACTGCAGCATCAATATAATCTTATAGTTATCAAAGTATTTAAAACAAATAGTATTTTTCTACACTTTTAAAAAAAATCACTACAGACACTGCAAATAAGGCTTATGTATTTATTTAGTGGAATACAATGTGATGATGACTGGTATACTCTTATGTATTGTTTCCTATACCTGCTCTAACAAAATGAATTTTGATATGGTTACATGATGGAATCTTCCAAAGCTCTTTAAATTTACAGAAAATAACTTTTATTCGGTTTTGTAAAGACTAGATGATACAGCTTGAACAGATTTCAGTATATGGCTACACATATACCAGGATATATTTGCTCAGTTTAAGCCCCTGGGAGTGTTATACTTCAGATTCCTCAATAATTCCTTTGGAGGAGATGCACTATTGTGGGACTCATAAAAGGCTCTTATATATGCAGACAGCCTCTTCATCACTTACCATTGAGACGCATGGCAGAAAATCAGTAAATAATGAGGCTAGGTACTAAAATTTATTTAACAATTTTCCTTCTTTTAGCATATTCTTGGAGCCCCATTGGTGTATTAAAAGAGAAGAATTTGGCCTTTGGGTCTATTTCTTATGAAAGGAAGCCTTAGGAGTGATAGATGTTTTTAAATGATGGCAGATATCTCTCATCAAGCCATGCCACAGCACTGTCATATTTATTGTTGATGGTTCTTATTGTAGAAGTCATATTAAGTTAACAGATAGCACATGGGGCTCTCACCCTGCTTCCCTATCTCCTCTCCAATTCTTGAAGTGTTTGCCAAGTTTTAAGAACACTTTGTCATGAACATGCATGTGGTGTGCTGAAGAAAAAGAAAAGGTAAATCAGAGGGCAGCTGCTGAGGATACTCTTTAAAACCCCAAAAGATATTTAACATCCTATTAAATAAATAACTTAGAACGAAATAGAAAGGGATGAAGGCAGAATGCACAAGCATACCATACTATTTGTTTTGTTAGAACAGTTTTACACTAACATGTTTACATTTTTTAAAATCTTATCTGACTCTTCCATGATGCCACGCCCAAAGCTCCTTTGGTTGTGCATACGATGTGACCCAAGTGCTTTCCAGGAAATGCTTGCGTGTCTTACTGCTCATTGAATCATTAGGCTTGAATGAATGAGCAATGAAAGTCTTTGATATGAGTTCGTATTCCATAAATAACTTTCCCGAAGATCATTCAACAGATTGTCCCATGTCCTTTGAGTTCTATCTTAGAGGTTAAAAAACAAGCACAGAAACAAAAACTTCACCAAAAAAAAACCCAGCCATAATGTTGTTCGCTTAGGAATAACTTCCATCCCATTTAATCTGCTTATATCTCGATTATAAGGCATGACACAGAACTAATCAAAAGAACATCGTATGTCAGCAGTGAGTACAACACCTTTAAAGACTTCCTTTTTTTCAAGCAAGCAGACATCTGCAATGTGTCTTTGCCTTCTGAGCTCCTGTCTTTATGAAGAATACCAGAGAGTCCCGGCAAAAGAACCTTTGGTTCCACTGTATCCACAAGCATCACCTTCCTCTAGGAGTGGACCACCATTGGAAGAAAATGAGCTGAGGTGTTTTTCCTTCGTGTTTTCTGCCCTCTCCTGGGAGCTCCTTTCCCATTCAATGCCACGTACATTTGCCTCCCATTGTGCTGCCAGTTAAAGGATGCATACGTATTGTATCCATTTTCCTCTATCCTCTCCTTCAGCTTACAGTCATTGTTAAATTCTTTCTGCAAGAGAAAAATAAAATCTTTTATTCCTGTGATGATGACACTGAATTCCATTTGACACAAACCATCCAGAGAACGCCAGTTCAAGAGTTTTGTTTGCTGTTGCCATTTGTACGTAAGTTGTGCACTTAATGTGCACTGTCTGCAACAGAAGAGTAAAACTCATAATCATAAACAGAATCTGTTTCTGAAGCCTCATGATTCATTTTAATTGATCATCATAACCACATGTTAGGGCCCTTTAAAAAAGCTGGTGTGTTTTGAAGATGACATGGTTTAAGTGACTAGAATGACTGTCAAGAAGCAAACATTCCATGAACAGTATTTGTGATATACCAATGATAAAGAATAGCATTATGTATAATCCTTTTTTTCAGAGTAATGACCAGGGGTCTCATGAGGAAAATAGAATTACAGAAAAAAACTTGAGCTTATCAAATTTTCAAACTTTATCTAGGTATAAATCCATAATAAATATGCCCACACTGGTAAGAAAGCAGATCTTATAGCAAGATCATGATAGTTCTAGATAACTAAACAAGAGTCCAGGGAAGGGTGGGGAGCTGTCGTTGTTTCTTACAAATATTAGATTTCCCCATTTTGTAGATTATTTACAGTTTTCCATAAGTTGGAATTTTAATAGGTTTACTCTGAGGTCTAGAAATAATTGAAAACTATGACACACAGAATGCCTTGCTTTGTGAATTACCATATCAAAGAAATTACAAGCATGGTGACTATCACTGCCTTTATTGTATAAACCTGAGACTTTGATCCTGGGAAATTCCACTCTATAGCCATAGTCCTTTGGCATTGTTTCAAGTGGCCATGTGTTTTTAAGGGGATCTTTGGGACAAGAATTGATGTTTCCTTCATTCCACAAATCCAGTATTTCACCCTGGAGTTATTGATGAAAAGTAATCACTAATCTCAAAACTCTTGCTTTAGAAATGTACCTCTTCCCTCATATCCACACTAAAGCAAATAGGCAGCTAAGGAATTGGGGTCTTTGCTCTTCTGGTTCCACCTTTTCCAATCCAAACAAAGGTCATTGTAGGCATCTTTTAGCTGGCCTCTACTGGGCAGTTAGGACAGCTTTTCTCAACTTGGTATTTAAAATTTTTTTTTTACTAAATTCTCAGTCCCTGAATATGTATATATTTAAATATCTGTGTTTCTATGAGCTAGATCATCATTTTGAACATTATCAGAACCATCACAAACAGGTATATTTATGTTAATGTTACTGGTTTAAGCTTTGTTTCCTGGAATTTATTTATCCAATGTGCCTATCTTCTGCAAAGTAACATTTAAGTGTAACAGTAAAATGATTTAAAAAAAAGTCAAATGATTTATTTGGTTGAAAATAAGATGAAAAGGTAAGTTACTTAAATAAGGATTATAATGTAAAAAAAAAAGGGATTATAATGTAACAAAGAATTCTGCATTAGAAAGGAATTTAAATCCTTACTATTTTTTTCCATTTATTCATCTTAGTTTGTCTAAAACTATATGGCTTCAAAAAGAATAAATAAATAGAACTATATGGCTTCAAAGCAGAGATAGCTTTTTGCATGAATAATTACATTCATTCTAATAAAGGGGGTGGTGCAGTTTAGAAACTAGAAGGATTAAGGTTATTTGAGATGATTTTATATTTGCAAAAGAGCTGTGTATAGAAAAGTAGCAGTAAATACTTATTTTTCCTCCCCCAAATAAATTTTTAGAGCAATGTCTCTAGGTTTGTTTATTTTAGAGAGAAAAGGAGAGAGAGAGTGAGTGGGTGGATGAGGGGCAGAAGGAGAAGGAGAATCTTTAGCAGACTCCCAGCTGAGTGTGTAGCCTGACACCAAGCTCCATCTCATGACCTTGAGATCATGACCTGAGCTGAAACCAAGAGTGGTTTGATCAGCTGACTGAAGCACCCTGGTGGCCCTAAAATACTGTCTCTTAAGGTGAGGTACACCTGTAGCAGACTCCGATTCTCAGGTGTTTTTTAAAAATATTTATACCTTACCTCAAATGTATCAGAATCTCTGGAGGAGGGATCTAGAAATCTATGTGTTTTATAGCATTTAGGTGAATCATAAGTATTAAAGCTAAAAAAAATCTTGGGGCTCTGTGCTCTGGATGGATCTGAGTGCTGAGGGTATAGTGTGGGACAAGGAAGCCTCTGCCCAATTTAAGTTCACAATATATTAGGGGAAGAGAGTCAACAACAGACACATTAATGAGAGAATTTCTGATAAAACCCATTGCAGATAACTAAAAAGGAATGCTATGATAGAAAGCAGTAGGTATCTATTTTAGATATAGAAATGGGATGAAAGAATTCACACATCTTAGAGTTCAGTAAGAAGTATAGGCACAGTATGCGAGCTATGCTGGGATAGAAGAAAAAGGTAGGGAAGTAAGAGAAGTATTAAATATTTTTCTGACACAGTTCATTTAAGAATTCTCCATTTCTCTTTGATGTCACCTTTTAAAAAACATACACTTTATCAATTAAAAGTTATTTCAATCTTTTATTGCAATTAAAATTATTTACCCTTTTTCTCTTGATCTAGATTGTGTGATCTGGCTTTACTTTAAAGCTTTGGTTTTGACTAAGTATATTAGTATCTCTGCAAAGAATATAAACTCAGTTCTCTTACCCAGTAATTCTGATAATAGTAGATTAAGGAGGGATTCAGGCATGTACATTCAAGAAAATAAATTAAAAATGCTTCAGAAGTGATTATAATGTGAACCCTGACTGGCACCACTTTTTAAAATGGCCCATTTACCTTAGTCAGGTAAGCATGAGCAGAACTGCATATAATGGAAAAATTTAACTGAAATTCCTTTAACCACCTTCCTCCCCTGCCATGCAAAATGCAGTTATGCTAGACAGAGGGACTGGCCCACAGTGTGGGTGCCTAGCTCCCCACTTATGAGTGGACCTGATACAAAAGAAATACATGACTATTCTATAATCAGACCAGTGGTTCTCAGTTTGGGTTATCAAAGTGTTGCATCAGAAATTCCTGGGACCTCGTTAGAAATGCACATTCTTAGGTCTTATCACAGCTTTAATGTATCAGAAAATCTAGAAGTGTGTTTTAATCTTTTCAGTGATTGTGATCAAGTTTGGGAGCTGCTGGCTCTAGGCAGGCAGTGCAATTGTTCTTATGCTAATCAACAAAATAAGGTTTTTTACACATTTTGAAGTGATATTCCTTAATATTTGCTATAAAACACAGAGATGTATGTACTCAAAGTGTCAGCTGGATACCAACTACATCAATGAATTAGTGACTATTGTCTACATAAATAAAATTATGGAGTTGATTGAAGGCACACAAATGGTGAATTTCTTACTCTGTCTCCCCATCTCATATTTTAATAGAATACAAAATTTGAAGCTCCTGTTTTATCTTAACCTCTAAAATACACACAGTGTATGGTTTCCTACTCAATTTAAGATCTTTGTTTTCAATGATTCTTCTACAAGTCGTCTGCAGCACCCGTGCCAATCTGACCAGATGCTTCCGTGAGAGTATGACCCGTTAACAGTTCAGAGCATTGACGGACGAAAGCCAGCAACAGCGTGTGTGGTAGACTGATGGGTGAACAACAGAGGAAATTACAGAATTGTGAGAGCTGCTTTGCCAGCCCTTGAAACTCTGGTGACCAGCCTACTGTGGCTCTATTTACTAGCAATAGAATGATAACAAAGCTCTTCAGTGTCTGGGGGGAAACATTCCAAAACTGTGGTAATGATTTACTGCAGTGGACTTGGAAAATTAAAGCAGAGTACTTACTGAGCCATAGAGTTTCCCCTTCTTGTTCATGGCTAAATAATAGTTGCTGTTAATGGCTTTGACGGCAACGACTCCGATTTCCACTGAAGTTATCTCCAGGATACCTAAAACACACAATAAAAAAAAGCTAAACTTGAAGGGTTATATACATTTAAGTGAAAGAAAGAAAATTCAGAACTATTGAGTTTGAATTTCTGGTAGTTCTAAAATCAGTAGATTTAAAAAACTGGGGGTAGCTGGGTGGCTTAGTCAGGTAAGCAAACAACTCTTGGTTTCAGCTCAGGTCATGATCTCAGGGTTGTGAGATGGAGCCTGGTGTCAGGCTCTGCACTCAGCAGGGAGTCTGCTTGAGATTCTCTTTTACCCTCTTCCTCTGCCTCTCCCCTCCCCTCTCTTTCTCAAATAAATAAATAAATCCTTAAAAAACAATAACTAAAAAATTTTAAAATTGGAAAAAAACCCAAATCTATTTCAATGTGCCTAAAAACCCAACAACTATATTTAAACAAGTAGTTAGTCTTTAAAAGAATTGGCCTATATTTTACTGTGAGCATATAAGGCAAAATATTGTTTTAATTAAAATGCTTCCTTTGCTAACTCTGCATTTTCAACCCCATAAATATTGAAACAACTCTATCTTAGCCTAGATTTCACAAAAACTTATCAGAGCACACATCTGTACTATGGTATTAAATTAAATCCATAGCATATGTCAATAATATGTCAGATTTGCCTCAATCTGTAAAAACAGTGGTAAACTATTTCTCCTTTGTAGGGCACTTAGATAAACTAAATCTCTTGGCTACATTTAACTGATAAATTCAGTTTTGGAAAATGTGTTGACATTCTGTGATACAGAAAGACTAATCCCAACATCCACATTGTCTTTAAAATAGCAAAATCGTAACTCTGGTTTGGGAGAATATCCAGTATGCATCAGCATTTTTAAAGGCTTTTTTTTTCCCCTAGAAAGAATGGAAAACTGAGGGAAATTGTAACTGATAGACAGGAGCCCTTTTCCCCAAATACACACATTTTGGTTGGTGCATCCAAAGGTAATTTTCTCTGAAAACTGTAGGTAACTCTAGGGAGAGCATTCAATATCTCCCTTGCCCCCAAGGCACAAACAAATAGATCCATTTATATGCATATTTATTTGTTTTTAAATATTTTATTTATTTCTTCATGAGAGACACACAGAGAGAGAGGCAGAGACACAAGCAGAGGGAGAAGCAGGATCCATACAGGGAGCCTGATGTGGGACTCGATCCCAGGACTCCAGTATTATGCCCTGGGCTGAAGGCAGGCACTCAACCGCTAAGCAATCCACCCAGGGATCCCTTATATGCATATTTTAAAACACTTTCTTGTAGTTTATTTCCTTAATTCTTACAACAGTCCTCTAAGATGGTATTGCTATTCTTAATTACAGATGAAAAAAATGGAGGATATGAGATCATATAGCTGATATATACAAGATGATAAAGTGATGGATTCAACACCAAAGCTTCTGGCTTTTAGACTGTTATGCTCTCTGTGTCTATTTGCCTCTCCATCATCTCCCCACCCTTTCCCATTCTCCAACGTGGAATCCTGTTGGAAAACCATCTGACAAAATGACTCATCAAAGAGAATAGCCTTTATAGGCATGCTACAAAGTAAAATGTCTAAGTATCAGGGAAAGGAGTCTCATATACTTTATGTCACAAACAGAAGATATAGTAGAGCAAAGCAGGAGGTTGAATCCTGGGGTAAAATATTTAGGTTGGTGTTTACTTTCCTTAAGAAACAAACACTGTCAGTAAATTGCAAGGTGTTCCCTATGTACGCTTTTGTAACTGGAAATTGTTAGAATGAAAAGATTGAAGGATGATTTTAGCAAAGAATAAAAGCAGGATTTTTGAAGATGAATAAAAAGTAATGGGATTAAACTAGATGATAAGAGACTGAGCTGACAAAAGGAAAAACGTGATACAAATGTTACTAAATCCTTGACCAGTTATTCCTGAGAATGCACTGCACATGATCTATCATATTTAGCTTAGAAACCTCTCGTTTTTTCTGCTTTGCACAAATAGGAACTCAATATTCAAAGAATTCATCAATTGATCAACCGTTTTCCCACTCTGCAACCAGTTAAGACTAGTGTGAAAAGGTTCACTATGCTTCAAAATAGAAAGTGGGAAGACCTAGACGACTTAAGGTTTTTTCAAATTCTGCAAAGAATTTTCAGGTATGTCAGTAAATTATAATCTGATACCTTTTCCCTAATGAACAATGACTGTCTTTATTATAAGCATCTATTAATGTGAAAGTAACTCTGAGGGGCTTAAGTGTAGTGGGTTTGCACATTTTTCATAAGTAATCTATTGAGTATTCTCTGTTTTTTGGTAAGGATGATCAAGTTTGCTTATAAAAGTATTTTTGAAAAGGAGAACCAGAATTTTACTCAATGTTGTTGGACTAATAACTTAGTATTGTATACTTTGATCCAAATTTAAGTGCCAATTAAAGGATGACATCCTATCGGAAAGTAAGTGAAAGATATACAGATTTCTCTATATTTTTTTTACAACCTATGTGAATCTACAATTATCTCAAAAGTTATAAGGCTTTGTTGCTCAAAAAAACTAACACCTGAAAATTGTATCATTAATGAAAGGAACATAAATTATATTTCCCATTCATATAAGTCAGATATTTTCTAACTTTAAAGACATACTCTTGTAGTGAAATTCTATTACTTACATTAAGTTTTAACCACATCAGTTTTGATGTCTCTTAAAAGATGAATATGCCAGGTGGTATTCTAAATCTATTTAAGAGCTTTTGAACAGTTTAATTCAAACACATAGGAAGACCTCTGAGGAGAAGGGCATTCTTTTGGGAAATGGGAACATAAAGTCAAGTAAGTTATGGCTTTCCTTAAGCAAAATCTATGCTGTATTGAGAGTAAAAGACAAATACACAGAGAATTGCAATAAAACAAATTAAGTGATAGTAAGAGCTAAGATGAAACGCAAAAGAAGCGAAAATAAAAGTAGTTCATATTGGCTGGGACTCTAAGGCAGACTTATGATTTGGAGAGGAGACTTAACTTGAGTTTTGAAGGTTGAATAAGAAGCATCCAGGGGAAAGGTGAGAAGACATGAACAAAAGCATTAAGGTGAAACAGTATGATATTTTTAGAAAAATCATGTTTGATTTACCAACTAGAGAACAAGGAACAAGGAAGGAATTCATGAGATGGGAGGTTAGGAAGTTAAGATACACTTAAGTTATCAACCATCTTGTATGGACAATTTTGGAGAAAGGAAGTATTTTACCTAAAAACATATAACTTTAAAAAACATTAGAAAAAGCCAATATTTTGTGAATTCATTTAAATATATAATAGCAATCTATAAAGTTTATTTTGAATTATATTTGACAACCTAAATAATAAAGATTGATTATCAAAATTACAAGTGATTGTGACATAAATCAGCTCATATTAATGGGTACATTCTACCTACAAATTCATCATCAGCATAGTAGTGGGGAGGATTCTGCAAACTGATAAACTTCAAATGTTAATAACCTAGAAATCACAATTTTCATGTAAATCATCTTTTCTTTTAACTTGCCAAGGCATGAGTTATGTTTTGATGAATCACTGAGTAGTTAATCTGAGGAGGGCCATTCACAAGTTTCTTTCTCAGTTTATACTTCTTATCCTTCTCCAGAAGAAAAGCATCTGACCCATTTTCTCCCCAGCAATCACTGCACCAAGAATACTTCTCTTTTGGGCCTATTAGAATAAACAAACTGTTGGCCAGCATGGTAACTTTCTCCTTAAATATATTTTTATGGACATAACAGGAGAAAGTAAAAGGCAAGTAAAACCTTAATACAATGGATATAGGTGGGGAAAGCTAGATGTAAAAAACAAATGCAAAATCCCATCCTAAACAGAATGTATCTATCTATATCTATCTATCTATCTATCTATCTATCTATCTATCTATCTATCTATCATCTATCATCTCTCAGATATACATACACACTAGAGGTTCTCTGTATACGTATATATATGTACATACGTATTCTCTGTATATGTATATATGTATATTCTCTCTCTATACACACACACTAGAGATTCTCTGAGTAAATTCATTTGACTAATATGTAGTAAGTGCCATGGTGTAGGATTTGTATTAGCTCTTACTATGGAGGATGCAAAGACAAACAAAACACAGTCGTTACCTTCAAGGAGTTTTAAGACTGGGTAAAATAAGGACACATATAATGAAAGTAATTACAATACAAAGAAAATATTTTAGGGGCAGCCCGGGTGGCTAAGCAGCTTAGCGCTGCCTTCAGCCCAGGGTGTGATACTGGAGACCTGGGATCGAGTCCCACATCCGGCTCCCTGCATGGAGCCTGCTTCTCCCTCTGCCTGTGTCTCTGCCTCTCTCTCTCTCTCTATGTCTCTTATGAATAAATAAATAAAATCTTTTTAAAAATATTTTAGAGGTACATGAGAGAGAAAATACATTGTCTTCATTTTAAATAGTAAAGTTGTCTTGAAGAAGATGGTTGATGTTGGAAGTGAACCTTTTAGGGGTAGGATTTTAGTAGGTGAGAATTTGGGAAGTCGAAAGGAATAGTCTATTCAGAGAAAAATGAGTGAGGAAAGAAAGGCCTGGGGGAAGCAAAAAGATTTAGTGTGTATTTGAGCTATGGTTGGCTCTCCCCACCAATTGTACTTTGTGGGGACTATTCAGTAAAAGTATAGATCACACTTCATTGAGTAGCAATGCTACTCAATGCAGTGCTCTCGGTGAGGAATGTACTTTCCAAAAACTTTGTTGTGAAATTTGGAAGCAGTTCAATAGGTGTCAGAGCTTCATGAATTCAGAATTAGTCATGTCTGTTATTTTGCTCTAAACATTTTACTCAAAATTATGCTATATAGTTTGATAGTTTTAGTTAATGTCCTGAAACATATACATATGATTAGTATAATGTAATACACAAATCCTAACTTCTCTAAGCTAAATCTCATTCTCATGAATTGTTGTCAAGTGTCTCAAATAAATTATATTATATCCTAATATAAAGAAGCCTATGAAACCCCCCAGAGTTTTTATCACATCTACACTATATACCTCAGAGATTATGTGGCCATACTATAAAGTGTAGGCCTACGTGGCTCCAAAGGTAGTCTTGAGAATCACATAGGTCATACTCCCTTAAGCATGTATCTTTCTAAAAGAACCATAGCAATTGCAGTGGTATTTTTTTTATTAGAACAGGGTATACACACATATTTCATGATATGTGCTCAATATATTTTTACTGAATGAATTATTATATTGAATGAATTACTGAATGATCAGTCCAGCAAATGGCTGAGAAAAAGAAACTCAGGACTCATTAAATACAGAATCTTTTTTCTTTTGATAGTAAGGTCAAATTAGTAAAACCTTGAGATAATAACTCTATGTCCAAATAAAATGAAAATGAAAGTAAATGTAAATGCCCAAATGAGGGGGCACCTGGGTGGCTCAGCCATTGAGCATTTGCCTTTGGCTCAGGTCATGGTCCCAGGGTCCCAGGATCGAGTCCCACATCAGGGTTCCCGGGGAGAGCCTGCTTCTCCCTCTGCCTCTGTCTCTGCCTCTCTCTCTCTGTGCCTCTCATGAATAAATAAATAAAATCTTTAAAAAAAGATTTTAAAGATAAGAAAAAGAGAAAGAAATGCCCAAATGAATATACTTCAAAGGAAAAGTCAGTGAATTACAAAATATAAATATTTGTTATTTATAAGTAATCAACAGAAATCTGAAGCTGTTTTAAATTTTCTAAATAATATGTGTATATATCTTCAACTATTCATTATTAAAATTGTGAGAAAAGGGATCTAAAACCTGGATCAAAAAAATAAAAAATAAAAAATAAATAAAATAAAACCTGGATCAGAAAGGCTATCTAGAGTGTGAGTTCTCAAGACAACATTCTTGGTTAAGAAAGCACCAATTAGGGTAAGTTGAATTGAAAGACAGTAATAGCACAAAAATCAAGAATGGTACAGAGTGACTATCATGTATCATATATTTAATATTCATATCTGAGTCTCACAAAACATATCAAGTAAGCATTATATTCTGTACATGTTGAAATTGGGCCTTGGAGAAATTAAATAAATTGGAGAACATACATTCACCTAGGGTATGGCAGATTTGGTATTCGGATCCAAGGCCCATTCTCTTTCCATTAAATAAGGCTTTGTTGAATAAAGTTGAATATAGCAAAATAAAAAAGGCAATGATAAAGACCATTTTACCTATTTTGAATACTCCTCCATACTATAGCAAACACTTGAGTTTTAGATTTCAAAAGTATTTTAGAGAAGCACACTGATTAGTCAACTCAAAGCGATTAATTTCCATATAGATTAATTTTCTAGGTAATGAAAGTTTTACAGCTTCTTGGATGTTATTTATCTAAAAAGTAATTTGGCACCTTCATCTCCAGGTTCACTTACTTCCTTGTTCATATATGGAGATTACTAATAAAAAAGTAATGTTTTTCTTGATGACTCGGGGAAATCAATATTATCGCTAATGACTTCCTCTGTTATGAAAGTAGAATGCCCTAAAGTACTTCTGAATACCTCCATTAAAATAAGCTGATGAATTAATATGAAATCTGGTTAGAATTGAGTCAAAATTATGGGCAAGGCTTGGTGGTGTTTTTTTCTGAGTACAGGACATATGAGGTTTTGTGTAGAAATCCCAGAATCTCTTTTTGATAGGTTCTCCATTACATTTCAGAGAGTGATGTTCTACACAAATGAGGTGCAAAATTCTGGGGCAACAAAAATATTTAGGTTTATGTCTAGAACAAACTACATTAGTTTTATCTTTTTTATCTATGATAAAACATGTAATAAATTTCCTATGTTGTAAAAATTGTAATAATTTGCAAACAATCTAATGGGGTATAATTTTGCTTCATAGACACTGGTGTGGAAAAAATTACACAGCAATTATTATTTCAGCTAGTAGTTCATTGATACCCTTGAATTTGTTGAAAACATGATTCCACTCATGATTTTTGACAGTGAAATGCTACTTTGCAACTAGGAAGTCCAACAGATTGCAGGTTTATAAGATCATGTCCAGAAAAAAACATATAGCAGTTTTCAATATCTAAATTTCCATCACAGTAATTAATAATATTTCAAATAATGTTTTCATTTCTCTTCAATGTGAAACAGAGTTGATCGAATCCTCATCATATTATGTGAACTGCTGAACTCTCACACAGCACAAAGGATCTCCTGAACACTCTGCTAAGAGCCCTGACCAAAGGTAAGCCTGACTTCCACCTGCACTAGGTTGTGTTCCTAAAGGTGACCTCAGGTCCCATGCTGAGTCTTTAGGAAAATACAATGTTGCCCAATTGCAAATTATACATTGTCCCAACCCACCTTCCCATGCTATTTTCAGTAATTCCCCTACTTCCTTCCTTCTGTAATTTTCCACTTCCACATAGACTCTCATCTCTTTTTTTCTCACCTTTTCCGCTTTCCTGTAATCCTTCTTTGTTCTCCCTTAAAAACCTCAATCACCTTTGTCTGAGTTGGAGTTGAGCTTGATTCGTCTAGTAGTCTCCCTCCCTTATCACCTTTAACAAGCATCTGGTGGTATTTGTCTGCTTGACAATTACATGAGCTCAAAAAATTTCACAGAGGTAATGAAGTAGAAAACTGTCACCAAATTCTTAAGTAGTGCATGTCCCAAAAAATAGTCCATGAGTGGTGGATGCAAAGAGTGCAGGAAGAGAATGGGTTTTTGAAGCCTGACTGGGAAAGGAGAGCACACAGTTGAGGGTCTAACAGAACTGTGTTCATATCTCTTAG
This sequence comes from Vulpes vulpes, assembly GCF_048418805.1. Taxonomy (NCBI): domain Eukaryota; kingdom Metazoa; phylum Chordata; class Mammalia; order Carnivora; family Canidae; genus Vulpes; species Vulpes vulpes. The sequence continues at coordinate 124,598,568 of NC_132783.1, read as the reverse complement.
CTTAAGCAGACCTGTTCAGGATTGCATATGTGCTTGACTCAAGAATTTCAAGAAGTGCATCTAGACTTCAAGTTAACTGTCTTGGAAGAATGTCCAAATATATCTGTTTATATTTTGAGTGACTGGACAGCAACATTTGTGATACTAATTTTATTTTTTGGTTACCTACTTATTTTCCCATTTCATTTCTCTCCATCCTGCCCTCCCACCATCTGTCTGTGAATTGTGCGCACACACACACACACACACAGCAGCTAATAACTTCACAGGCACGCACACACAGATTTTTAAAGGGAACATCAAAGTTATATTTTATATGATGAAATTAATAGAGGAGTTTAGGTGTAAATGAGAAGGAACTAGCTCCAAAAGAGCAGAAGAACTTGGCTTAACATCTCAGTTCTGTTACTTAACCAGCTGTATGACCTTGAGTAGGTCATTTATAATTCCTGAGTCTTGGTTTCCTCCTCTTTCTATTTACAAATTGGGACTAATTGCCTACAGCTCACAGGATTGTGTTGACTCTGCAGCAGTGGGTATTCAATAGGTATTTACTGTCCACTGAATGAGGATGTGGGGAGTTAGCCAGGTTTTCATACCAGTGGTTCTCAAACTTGAGCATGCATCACAATCATCTGGAGGATTTATTTAAACACAAATTGCTGGGATTTTTGATTTAAAAGATCTGGGGTGGGGCCAGAGAATTTGAATTTCTAGCCATTTCTTAGGAAATGCCAATTCTGCTGGTCCAAGGACCACACATGTTCTATACTCTATGATTCAGAGACAGAGCAGACCTTTGATATGAAAAGGCATCAACAGAAACGTGCAGGAAAGTAGAACCACAAACAGGAATAGTCATAAATAATGGTAGCAACTTAACATCAATGAAAAAATTTTAAAGAATGTGGAAGGAAGTGCTAGGTTTTTCTTTTGTGTATTTTTGATAGGTGTAGAACTCAGCATCTGCCTAACTATAATCATGTGGATTTAGAACTTGTCTGCAAATATACCTCATTTCTGTCTATAGGCAGTTTTTTTAAAAAAAGATTTGCAATAAGATTATCATAGCCTTTATTTTCTTCCCCTCACTAAGAGTGTGGAAATGTTGGTTGAAACTTAAATGCCTTCAGTTACTCCCTGAAGTATTTTACATGCATTCTCTTGGGCTAATTGTGTCAACACTCTAAGGGGCCATGTGGCTCCTTTAAAATTATACTGCTAGCCAAGAAATTGCTTCAGATCAGTTGCAATTCACTTGACCCCTTATCCTCTACCCAGAGTTAAAGGCATATACTTGTTCTAGAATGATCTCACCACCTTTAAAAGAGGATACCAGAGTGTGCTAATCATTAATCTAGTTCTGGTCTACCTTGTACTATTTTAGACTCTGGATGCCCTTTCAGCAGAATGCAACACAGCGATTTAGTTTCTCTATCATCCACAGTTCTTTCAGATACCCTTGACATTCATTTAGAATTGCAGACAGAAACAGGACCTACGTTAGCAGAAAATTCTTACCCTCTCTATATAAGCAGATATGTATTTTTCTCAATTTGCTAAAGGCCAGAGTGACCTTTTACATTTTCAACTGATGCTTTAAGTGCAGTCATTAGTGTGGCCTTTTTGAGGAATATAGTGGCAAATTCTAAAACATTTCTCAATTTAAGGCTATATTTAATTGATCAGTATTGCAATCGAACCATTGTCAGTGACCTACCATGAAAAGTATCAGAAACTAACAACACAGTTTTAGGGACAATAGTGTCGGCTGTAAATTAATTATTTAAAATATGTTAAAGATTAATTTTCTCCTGCATTTCTAATTGCAAATGAGATGTCACTCTGGAGTCTTCCATGTTGATCATTAGTCAACAATATTTGCAGGTAGTTATTTAATGTGTTTCTTCATGGCACTGTGCTAGATCAATAGATTTAGTAAATGTGACAATTTCTATTTTTTTTCCCTCTCCAGAGATTGTCTTTTGTCCACTTGAATTTATTGAATTATTTCAGGAAATAGTTATCAACATTGTAATAGTGTCATATTTTCAAATATTACCTTTTGTGTTCTTGAGATATATTCATAATGAGAAACATTAAATGTTTGTGAGGATGATACTTTATTTGGAATTTTTGAGAATTGTCCACAGTAAATGTTGATATAAAATTAATTAACTTGCAAAGTGAGAAAAGATTGTCTGGCTAACTTTGCATGAAATAAAAACTAGAAAAGCTTATGTGCCCCTAATAATGGGAATCAAACCCCCTACTTCCAACCACCAGCAATCTGAAAACAAACAAACTAGAATGCTTACATGTTTGAGTCATTTGCTGTGACCCAGGATAACTGACAGTGGATCCTATGTACAGTGGGAGAAATGGTAGGAAGTGTGACATAAGACATAAGACAGAAGAGTTTAGAAAAGGAGTCTTGAGATACCCTCAGAAAAGCCCAGTACAATTCATTTGAATGGTAATAAAGCCATGGGTAAGGCTAAGAATAGTTACTGAAAATATTTCTTCCTGAAAAGTAAACTTATTTCTGTACCAGCAAATATATTTGTACATAAAGTCATACAGCTATTTATAGTTTTGCCTTTTTTCCTCCTTTATTTTTGTAAAACCAATTCTTCAGGAAAAATTTTAGAAAATCAGAAATCCTAGTTTCTTGCCAGGGCATCTAGCCACACCCAACTTTGGCTCAAACTTAATATGCCTCCTACACTTCACGTTTCGGGAAAGAACCTGACGGCATCCTCCTGTGTCTTATGTCTCGTCCCTTAAGCCTTGGGGAGAAGGAAAATCTGCCATTATGTTATAGGAAGGGTTTTAAATATTAACCTGGCAAAAGTAAGGGAAATCACTGCAATGTTTTTGCTGTTGGAAAAATCTATAGAGAATGCAAAATATACTAGAAATGTGTTCTAGTAAAAGTCCACTAACTTTCTAAATTAGATCTAATATAAGGAGGTGTCAGCAGGATTGTCAGTTATACTTCCTCACCCCCCTCCAAAGAAAACACTAAATCATTGGAGATTATTTCGAGAAATGTTCTGTTAATCAAAACTCCTGATCAATCTAATTTAAAGCACAGATTTCAAAGCCTCAAAATCAATTAAAATTACTAAATAAGAAAACCAGTCTCTCTCTCTCTCTCTCTCTCTCTCTCTCTCTCTCTCGGGCTCTCTCTTTAGTGATAAAATTTAGATTATTTAAGGCTTAAGAAAAAACTAGTTTTTAGCAAATTGTAGAGTCAGAGAAGAGCTTGACAAAATCTAACAAGTGTCTGGTTCATCTCTGATTCTCTTTCGTAGTTGATGACACTAGAAGACCCAGGGACAAAAAGAGACTTATCAAGCACTTCTAGATTACTCAGGACTGAAATAGTCCATGTTCTTTCTACTATACCATGAGGCTCCTATAAACATTTACAAACTGTTGGCAACAAGGCAAAAATGTTTATAGATTAATTTATCTTGTTCATTACCCAGAAATAATAATTCATTCTTGTTGAGCTTGACCACTGCATTTTATTTATAAAGGAAGAAAAATTTAAAAGCCAACAGAAAGAGTTGGAGAAATTACTTCATGGCATATTTCACTAATTGAGCACCATGTCAGTTTAGATGCTTACCCTAAAGACATTCCTATAAAATGTCTAACCGCATTTGCTAAAGTTTTTAAGAAATTATTTGATACAATTAAATATAATATACACTATCTTCGCTCCTCAATTTGATGAAAAGAATAAAGTGGGTCAGTGGAACACATCTTGATGTTGGGTTTCTGGCAAGAAAAAAGTCTTACTTGATGCATTGAAGTGTTCACAAATTAGCAAACATGAACAGCCCTAAGTGGTTTAAAATACTTAATGTAGAACAAGTTTTAGGATTCAAACCCAGGCTCACTTTGCACACAAAATTGTAAATTTGCCAAGCTTTCAACATGGTGTAAAATAATTTATAATTAGCTTCTTAACTCTTTCATAGATTCTTTCCATCGTTACTTAGACAGTGGGTAATTATAACACTTGCTAAGAAATATAAATACTACTATTGGTTTATATGTTTTTTTGTTTTTAATTGTGTGGAAAGACAACTCACCTGTTTATATATACTGGCCAAACCAAAATATTTACCATATGTGAAAATCTATACTTCTGTAACTCATGATATTGGCAATGAGGAATTCTGGCTTCTGCTGAAAAGGTTTAATCAAGATAGAAAGCTCATGGCCCTCTCGATTGAAGATTGCCCCTTTTTGGCCACACACCAAGGCTGAAGTGATTCTTTATCCCCAAGATTCATGGAACTGCCCTGCCCTTGCCACATCACACAACTGGCAAAGAAAACAGATCTCTTAGTCTGGAAATAGAAGACAGCATCATACATTCATTTTGGATCACAAAGTAAAGCACATAGCCAGTATTTTGCAGAGCACGTTGTAAAGGATACTTTCACAGAAATTAATGTAAAGGGTTTTCCTGGTACGTAACATTGGTATTTGGAGACAGCATAAAAACAAAGATTAAAACTCCATGTAAGAGCCTGACATTCTAGCATAGACAACACCAGAAGAACAATCTGGGAGAGGAGGAGATGTTTTAAGAAGAGATACTGTTACCTTAATTACATGTGGGGTGGGAGATTGGGAGTGGGAGTGACATTATTCCTTCTTTAGTGAGATGCAACTAAGGATTGACATTGGAATCCAACACATATCTTCTATTGCTCTTTTTTTTTTTTCCTCTATTGCTCTTTGTCAAGTACTATTTTGTACTCAGCTTCGTGCAAGCCTTAGTAAACTTTTCGGAATAAAACATGCTGAAAGTTTAGCATTTAAGTCTAGAGGATAGGGACGCCTGGGTGGCTCAGTGGTTGAGTGTCTGCCTTCAGCTCAGGGTATGATCCCAGGGTCCAGGGATCGGGTCCTACATGGGCCTCCCTGCGGGGAGCCTGCTTCTCCCTCTACCTGTGTCTCTGCCTCTCTCTCTCTTTGTCTTTCATGAATAAATAAATAATCTTTAAAAAAAGACTAGAGGATAGATTATAATTACTATATACTTGAGTCCTTAAATACATATTATTTCTGGGATCCAGATTATAGAAAAAAATAAAGTGAAAATTAAAACCTAAAACAGGAGAAACACTGATATGAAATGATTAGACTGACTTGATCCAAACCTTGCAAACTGCAAATGTTTCACTTTACTTAATTCAAATTTTATTCCAAATTGTTAAAGCCTTTAAAATTTTTGGGAAAAGAATAACATTCAAAGAAAAGTTATCTTAAACTTCTTTGTAGCATACTTTAGTTATGCTGGACAAAACTTCACAAAATTTTTTTTTTTGAAGAAATGTTTCCATTTGTTTATTTATCAAAATCTGAAAACATTCCCTCCAGAAGACTCAGTTAATATTATTTAATTCACATAATCAATTGCAAGAAGGAATTTTAATTGACTTACTCAATTCAGACTAGTTTATACAGTATTGCCAAATAATTCTTAAATTCAACTGAAATAAGATAATTTACAATGATTAAAATGTTGGTGCATAGATATGGTATAGGGAAAAATGGAAGAAATTTGAAAATAATTTGTCAAGTTGCCATTAAAGGCAAAATATAATTCTAGGTAAAGTGGTTGGCTTTTTAGCAAGTCAAGATAGTAATTAATTGAAACATATATAAAAAAACAAGTAACATTCAGTAGTTTTATTCGATTTCTATTGCAAATGTTTCCTCTTCTCCTAGTAATTCTAGATGACCGAAAGAAAACTCTGATTGTAATATAATTTAATTTAGTACAAACATTGAAATATTTCAGTGTAGATTATTCTTGGGTAAGATTCAAAGTAAACCCTGTTTGTTTTCATATAAGAATCTTAAAAAATGATGTCCAGAGAGATGTCAAATCTAGTGTCATAATTTAATTTTAGAAGGAGATATATTTAAAGTCTCCATACTTTACCAAAACAGGCCCAGAAATTCAGGACCCATAATACGCTATACATTTCTTGGTCAGTGTTATTAAATAGATAGATGAGTAGAAATATGCACATCTGTCTTATACAAACTGGTTAAAATGTAATTGTAAAAATTTTTTAAAAACCAAGTAAATAAAAATAGACATGCCCTGAGAAAGCTCACAAAGCTCAATTAAACTATGGCAGACCATGGAAATGGCGCTCAGGAATGGAACTCTATTAAGCAATTTTTATTTATGGATAGATTACAGCTACTCTGTCACTGAACTTAATTCTTGATGCATTGATAAAAAAAACTAGATCTATTTTCTTATCAAGGAGAAATGTTCAGTATGCAGATTTCAGATTCTTTCAAAACTCTGATCTTGGATCATTTGGCAGAAGTGAGAACCATGGTGAGGAGCTAGAAGAGTGAATATAGCTAGAGATAGGAAGAGTCTCAGTTTGCCCTTAGTTTGTTGGAAGCACGGCTCTTCTGTTTCTCCATATGGGCCACATCTGTGCTAGCAGGACCTTGCCCACAGCATATGCCCAATATATAATCATGGAACAAATTAATAAATCCATGTGCAAAGTACCTGTTTCAACGGTGGCACTTTTCTCTGGAAAGAGGAAAAGAGCAAATGTTATTGGCAGGTAATCCTTCTTAATTTGAGGGTGCCAATGCAACCCTGGATATTCAGGTGAGATCAGAAGGCAATTAAAAATTGTTTCATCTTTCAGAGCAGACAGGAATATAGAGGAGGATGACATTGTCCCCCCAATACTGCCCCAGTTTGTCTTCCATTCTCAGCACAGTCTCTGATTGACCCAGAGTCTGATCCCTCTCATTAATCTTGTGTATATATATTCAACTCTAAGTAATGCGTTATTGCCTCAAGGGACTGATTACCAAATATAACCATATGAAAATATTAAAAAATATTCAATGTTTACTGTGTAAAGCCACCTACCGAGCATAAAAAGAGTCACTTTGACTTGTGTGGTATAGGAAGAGGAAGAATGAAATGAAGTCCCAAGCCTAAGTACAGAATTATTCTGCTCAGTCATTTCCTACTAAATTCCACTTTTTCAACCACAACAAAAGGACCACTTTCCTCCCTCTCCTTACATAGGTGTGGAGTCATAAGAAACTATTTGAAAAGCTTAAAAAAAAGTTGCCTAACCATAAAGTCTAGTTTTCTCAGTCACCACCCTGGATGTCCTTTGCCTTGGAAACTTGGTGGAGGATGTTAAGGTAATGAGGTCTGCTGCAAATGTCCAAATATAAACAGTTACTTGTTGACTCTAAACCCCTGCCGGGTGTTTTCACCTTGAGTGCTTAACAGCTTTCTGACATGGTGGGAGATCCTATCTTTATTCCTCCTACCTACAAACAGCCTTCTCATCCCTCTTTGCTTTCTCAGTCAACACTTTAAGTCCAGAGAAGATGACAGAGTCTTTTCTTTATGTTGAGACTTAAAAGCTGCTAGAAGAGTACAACAATTTCACGCCCTTCCTCTTTCATCATCATCAACTCCTCTTTTTATTGTTTCTCTAACCTGCCATTCAACAAAAACAGCCGCTAATAATTATGTTTGTGGTACGAGGCTATGTGATCTAATTGCACAGACTTGTGCCACATGTCTTGTCCAGTTAAACAAACTTGATTTCCAAAAAGAGAGCTTCAGAGACAATTGCTTAGCTGTCTTCCCACTCACAAACTTCAAGGGATGTGCACACGATCCTGTTAAATGCTTGTACCTGACTCTCATTTTAATGTTGTATTTTCTTTCACCTTCATTCAACTCTTCCAAAAATACTGGCATCCCTGTAGAGAGGAGTGTACTACTGATCGGAATCTGATAGTTTTTTTCAGTTGCCCTTGCTAGCTAGCTACTATGTAAGGTAATCACCTTGGAAAGTCAGAGTTATTTTTGACTTTTAAATTGAAGCAAAGTATTGACACACTGAGTCTTTAAATAGACATGGTGGGTTTTTTTGACACATTTATTGGGGACAGGAAAATTATATAGTTATTCTTTTTTGCAAGATACTTTCACAGGCAGATTCTGTATATTTACTTTAATTCTAACTATAGCCTGACAATCCTACCTATGTTAATAAATGCTTTCAAAAAGTTTAAAGAGGGGTGCCTGGGTGGCTCAGTCAGTTAAGTGTCTGCCTTTGGCTCAGGTCCTATTCTCAGGGTCCTGGGATAGAGCCCCACATTGGGCTCCTTGCTCAGCAGGGTGTCTGCTTCTCCCTCTCCCCGTGCTGTTCCCCCTGCTTGTGCTCTCTCTCTGTCAAATAAATAAAATCTTTTTTTAAAAAAAGGTTTAAGGAGACGAAAACCATATAAGGAAAATCATTTCAAGTAGATTCCTATCCAGAATAACTTGTTGAAATATTTGAAGAATTGATATTGCAGATGAAGATTTTGCTCTTATTTTAGCAAAGAGGTACATCTCATTGATTTCTTTTGACTTCACCAAGTCTAGATTTTATTATGTTTGTTGAAACAGATCTCTTCCTAATTGTTTGGCATATTTTAACCTGACATCACTGTCTTCTTCATCAACACCTCCTGCTTCAACCAGCCTCCATATTCACATGATAACTTAAATGAAAAACATCACAAAATGAGCATACACTCAATATCAGAAACATTTGTTTTGGCATCTATGGCTGAGATCTTCTAAGTAGTCCTGGCAAAATCACCATCTAGTCTTCAACACAAAACAGCTGTTTTAGGTGGCAAAATCTTGTCAAGCTAAAGAACCCAACCCTTCAGAATGGGTAACTGGCAAGATTTTGTTCTAATTCATCTTTAGTCTCTACTGAATCTGGACAAACAACTGTGAATTTGTGCCAAATTCCTCTTCCTGAAATAGGCAGCCTGGCTTCCCACGGTGACATAGAATTTTTAAAGCCTTAGTGTCCCCAGGGTATCTGCTAGTACAAAGCTGGTCTAGGATAAGCCACATTAATAGCAGTTTCCTCTTGTCATTCTTAAGCTGTCCTTTTATATTTATGAGTTCATCGCATGAGTTAAATATTTTGCATATATTTTTGCTACTTCAATAGCTGATACTTCCTAAAAAAACTACAGGTTCTTTAATCCTTTAGTAAATAGCTTTTCAACATTTCCAAAAGTATTGGATTTTCAAAAGAGAGTTGACTAAAAAGGCATTATAAACAAGGTGCAAGGAGACAGTGGTAGTTGATAACTTCTCTTTCTCAACATATGGGTTATGTTACAACTGAACAGGTCCTCAGCTTTTATCTCTGGGAGCTGAGGTTGACTGCTTATAAAGTCTCATTGTCTAATTAATCCTTAGTTAAAATTCACCTAAGTAAGTCTAACATGAATAGGAAGTTGGTTTCTGTTATTCCACCTTTCACCCTACTACACATCTGGGAAATATTCAGTTTAAGATCAGGTCCAAGCCTTTTGGCATTAACTACCTCTAAACATTAAGATATCACCAGCAATTTGCCTCTGCTTCAGAAAATTAAAAGCGTATTTGATATATAAACATGAGTATGCCACTAATATTACTGGTAATAATTGAGAGCTGTTCTTTTATTATAATGAGAAAGAAGAAAGACTATTCTCAGATGAAATAGGTAGCATAAGTCCAAATGGTAATATTCTTCTAAAATAACTGCATATCATTCACATAATGAATGCTAAAAATCAGGTTTATTAAATGCTACTGTTTTTCTTTACAGTTGTTATACTGTTGTTATGGTAGGGAAAACACATACTCTGTATAAATAGTATATATTCTGTCTATGCCTCAGGATAATATCAAAATTATGATTTAAATTGCTTATAGGTTAGGGATTATTAGCTCAGTTGATTAGACATTGCCATTTTTTGCTAAGATTATTGTCTGTTTGGTTAAAAATAGAAAAAAAAATCCTACTTGGATCTTTTATTCAGACTGATTTGATCCTTGAGGTTATATTTGCATTCATAGTCTAATAATTAAAAATGATCATGTGGATAACACTATAAATAGTTATGACTGGGAAAATTTTAACATCAGTTATGACATTTATACAGGATAGCTAAAGGTAGAGAGATGGGTAAATGGGAAGTGACTGAAAAATTTATTTGGGAACTAGATTTACATTTTTTTGTCAAAGTAGAAATTAAGCAAGATAAGATATTTCTTTTTAAAAATGTATGCAGTTATTTTGGAGCTTCTTTGTTGCTGGGATCTCCCCACTAAGACTTTGTTTCACCACATTTTTTTTTTATCTTGGAGCTTTGCCCAGTAACTGAGACTCGAAGAAACTGCTTGCATTATATCCATCAACATCCAAATGCTTATGTCTCCTAACTTTACGTGATTTTAGTTTTTATTAAATAATTGCATTGATAAGAGAAAAAGGGAGAGGAAATTGAAAATGTAGCTTTGTGCCTTTAATTACAGACTCAGAAATTGTTCTCATGCGATTTCCATGTTTGGTTCAATGTTTTCCAAAAATCACTGACATTTAAAACATTCTTTAAAAGGTCATTTTGAAGACATATGAGCAAGTTGTACTGAGGGTGTTGTATGTGCAATTAGGGTTCCTTTCTCTGTAAAGCCTTGCCAGCTTCTTAGATGAATGAAGATCTATCAGCTCAGTTTTCATCACCTTCTGTATCTTTGGGTCTGACACAATGTTGTTGATCCTGTTTTGCATGCAAAAAACCATATGGGACTGAGAATTAAAAAACAGTTACCGGCCAAGCTATTGTAACACACATAACCAAAGACCACCAAGAACAGAAATCATGTTAGCATCATGCTAAAAGGAATGTAAAACACTGCCATGAATATTATGGTTACTCAATACTTAGTGATTGGTTGATATTTACATGTGGACACTTTGGGGCTAGAGCTGAAGACATCTAGGTTTTGTTTCTGATGGTAGTACTGTTGAATATAAATAACTGAAGGGAAAAATATACAAATGTTTCCCTTTCTATCTTCCCTCTTAACAGACAAGACTAACAGTGTTAACCCACCATAAGTGTAAAGCACAAGTGTGAGCTCCATTTTACCATGGAATACTGCAGAGATATGTTTAGCATTTTGTTAAAAACTTTTTACTCTTGGTAGGGAGTCTGTTGATAGTAGTTCCAGGTTTGGCTTGGCAGACCGTGAGCTACATGAATTTGGAAGAGCCCGTTAACCCCTCAGAGTCTCCTTCCTCATCTGTAAAATAAGGAGGTTGCCCCAGAGGTGATCATCAAAGTCTTTTCCAGCTTTATAATTCTATAATCTACAAACAAGAGCCAAAAATACAATTTAGGATCTGGCACCTGATTTTATACTCTGCTAGTGCCATGGAACTGCTTCTTTCATTAATGTCACATGTTGAGTTTCTCTGTATAACCTGGTTTGACTTTGTGGTTTTTCCTTTAAAGGAACTAAGTATACTATCCCTTTGGCAACTATAGGTGATCCTTAAAAGAACTTTTAATCCTACTTGGGAAAGGTAGGGTTTAGTGGTGTACGTGTCCTACTGCCCTCTAGTGGGTGAAACCATATCTTCCCTACATCACCCGCAGAATAGATTAAAATAGCGCTCCTCAAACTAATCACATGGGGGGGGCGGGGTCCTCAGTTTCTGCATTACAAAGTGCCAGGTGATTTCATTGCTGCTTGTCCTAGAACACTTGGACTAGCAAGAGTTTTAAATGATTAGTACTCTTTGGCACATAATTGGTTCAAGCAAGGAAGGAAACACATTCGGCATGTGCTGAGAAGTTTCTAGTTAGTTAAAGATGAAAATGAAGGAAAAAAAGAGAGGGGGAGAGGGACAGAAGGATAAGAAAAAGGAGGAGAAGGAAAGAAGTCCACCAGATTGAAGGGACTCATTTGGCAAAGCCACATTGTTCTTCATCACTGGACATCCAGGGTTAATATGACAGTATATACATGAAGACTTAAGGTCCCTCTAGTATTTTACTATATTTTAGTAAATTTTAATTAACAGATAGGCCTACCAAAAAGTAGAAGTAACTGAACCTAATTTGAGAGACAATTCTACAATTATGTAAAAACACATTAAAAGCAGTCTAGACAGAAAATATTCACCATATTGGTGTAATTTATTACAGAAGGAAGCTGTGTTGATGGAACAATGAGTACATATGTCCAGATGCACTGAACTCTTGCAGAGTGGGACTTCTTTCCAGACAGAAGAGTAGTCTAAGTTTAGCAGCAAAAAATTATATTTCAAAGCACTTGTACTTGACCCTGTGCTAAGCACACTGTGGTCCTTACCTTGATGGCCCCATTATATATATATATAATATATATATATAAAATATAAAATATATGATGATATATATATATATATATATATGCTGAAATTGAAAAGGACAGAGTCAAGGTACAAACTCTAATGAGACATCAAATGTGTAGGGTCTTACCCGCTATACCCGCTAGATTATGTTGCATTTTATTGGATTTCAAAATGTTAACTCCAGTTGACTAACAGATGAAGTGAGTCCTTTCCCTCTGTATGATTTGATTTCCATATTCTCAACAGGCACCTCCATAGTGCATTGGAAGGGGCTGATGCTGAGACTGCCAGTTTGAATGATAAATGATGTGTGTCTGGATCCTACTATCTCTACATTTGTATTTTATGTGTGGGGAGTTGACTGTAGGAAGAGGGAGGAGCTGGCAGGAGGAAAGAAGGCAGAGTCTGACCCTCTTGTCTGTTTTTAGATCTGACTTCCTATTCCTTCATCAGAGCTCTTACACTAAGTCTTCTGGGCCTCACTTATTTTTCAGAAGCAAATTGTCATATGGTACAAAAAAGGTGATTATCATTTCTTTTGCCCCTACAGCGAGGAGTATACATCATTTGTATACTTCCTTATACAAATGATAAGTGTTACTCTAGATTTATCTTCCTAGCATTCTGCTTCCAGTAAGCCTCAGCTGTCTGAAAACTTTGTGATGCCCCATATCACATTTCTGATTGAGGATATAAGTGTCCTTTTGTTATGTCTATAACTTTAGGCTCCCATCTTCTCGTTTTGCCATATTATCCCTGCACTCTAGAATGAGAATCCCTTTGAAAAAATACTGCTTCTGGCCCTTTCCTCAAGCACATTTTGAATATTCCTAGGCATCATCTACAAAGATTTCTTGAAACCCAAATACCAAAGCAAGTTTTCTCCCAATTCACTGAAAAGAAATGCATGCCACATTATCATTCCAACTACGAAGGGAAATATATAGTCACTTCACACAAAAACTATATTCGGAAATGCCTTACATGCTTATCAATAGAAGTGTCTTTATAGGTTATATTAAAGACTGTCAGTATTTTGGATTGGACAGACTGGATGTATACAATAGTTAAATGAATTACCTCACTTTATGTGGCAGTGGTTAGCCAAGTTTTTCCAACCCCAGCCTAATGTTCTTTTTCCTAGCTCTAGAAAAATGATGCTATGCAAAGTAGCTTCTACCTGAGTTAGTAATGACAGGAGAACAAGAAAGCTGATGCCTGATGATGTTCTATCAGCTGGCAAATAAATATTCTGGTTGTAAACAAACCTCAGGAAGGCTCAGTGGAAATTAATCATAAATACTGAGAGGAAATACCTGAGCATAAGAAAATTTCTATATCACAGAACTTTTCTCTCTCTTCCTACTCATTCTTACTTGAATGCTTTCCCCTACTAATGTTATAGGATTTTTAAAGATCTAATATTGTGTATAGTCAAATCTCTTTCACATAGTGCCAGACTCAGAATTTAACTTCAAGATAAGAAAGGGTGAATAACAAAAGAAGAAGTTAAAGATCAGAACAGCTTGTCTAACTGCCTAACAGGTGGGAATATATGGGTCACAACAAAACAATGATCATCCACAATGGTCACTCACCAAGAGACACTGCTGCATCCTCACGAGAAGAAATGACCTACTGCACCTTTTCTGCAGCAAGCACTGTTAGATTGGAAAGGTCTCCTAATTTCTTTTTTGCATCAAGAACTTTGGTAATTTTGATGATTGAAAATCTTCAATTTTGGCTGTACCTTTAGTCCCGTTCACAGCTAGTATTCTACTTAGTATATATCTTGGTATACAAATAAAAAATCTTTCATATTAAATATACCTTATCATAAGAAAATTTAAATAAACTCTTCTTGGGAATTCTCCTGGGAGGAAACATTCAGATTTTATGATCCCAAAGCGACAAGCCAAATATAACTTGGCATGTAAATTTATTTGTTAATTTACAACTTGAGCATCATTAACAGACAATGATGTAGTTCTATATTTAGTATTAATTTATTGTTTAATACATGGAAGTTAACCATGGAAAACAAGTCCTTTGTACAAATTCATGTAGTAGTTAAGTTATATGCTTAGACATTGCCTACATGTCAAGCTTTAATTCAGTTTTCCTCCCTATTGACTGTATGATGTAAAAGTATAGATTGAGGAAATGGAAAAAAATAATTCTGTAAGTAAACTATAGAATATACTATATTATATATGTATACCCACTTTAATAACTCATATAACTTATTTATATTCTTGAATATTAAACATATCAGGATAAAATTAGTGAATTTTAGTAATGATAATGACTTCAACACCAGAGGCTCAAATATCATTAGAACCTATGTTCTTCATCACCTGAGTCAAAGAGAGAAAAGAATCTACTTTAGTTAAGATAGAATGCCACCTTTACTACCACTACTATTGTAAACAATCACTCCAGTCCTAACAATGGGTCTAAGATCTAATGATTGTAATTGTGAATGTTATTTAATTTTCTAAACCAGATAAACTCATGCTATATTAATGATCCTATTTTATTTTGGAAAAGAAAAAGCATATCACTGGCCCTGAAATATGATAAAGATAACACAAAGAGAAAGCTACTATTGCATCATAAAAAATACTAGTAAATCAAATTCAGTAATACACTATAGGAAGATGCCATTATGATTAAATGAGATTTTTCCAGAAATTCAAACATAGTTTAATATTAGGTAACTATGCCCTCTGATACAACTAGTATTTAATATTAACCAAAGGGATGCCTTGCTGGCTCAGTCCATGGAATGTGTGACTCTTGATCTTGGGGTTATGCATTCAAGCTCCACATTGGGTGTGGAGATTAGTTAAAAATAGAAAAAAATAAATGAAAAAAATTTTAAAAACTGAACCAAGAAGTTCAGGTCAATGAACATTAAAAGAAATTAGAAGGAAAAGTATTGAAAAGAGGAAGACAGACTATCATTACCTTTGGGTAATAGGATTACCTAACTACAACACCAAAATAATCTACTGAAAACCTTAATTCTTTAAGTTGATTCCATACAAGATATTTAAAATTAGTAGTTTTTCTCTATGCCATCCACTATTTGAAAATAATACCTTTGTAAATCCTAAGATATAAAATAAGAAACAATCATGAGCAAAATATGCAGGACTTATAGGAAGAAGCTTACAAAATGTTGAAAGATAAAAGATGAGTATAAAGAGTTATGAATATTAGAAATGTTTCAGTTTTTCATTTATTATGTACTTGATACAATTTCAATGTTACAACTTGGTAAGGGGGTCTTATATTTCTTTGAGAAGAATAAATAGCTGAGAATAGCAAAATTTCACCTTTAAAAATATGTAACTTTGAGGAAAGCATTTTCTATGAGATAATAAAATACATTATATAGATACAATAATTTCAACAATGTGACAGTGGCACCTAAAGATTCATGAATGGAGTGACAGCTGGGACATTAGTTATCCTATATATTAACATTTCCATCAAGCCGAGGGAGTATGGACTTCTATTAGAAATATGACATGACCTTTTATCTCTTCTCAATGTACTCATGAAAATGTCATTTCTATCCTAACTCTTCAGATTGTTAATCCTTGCTCTGCCCTCAACTGTTTGCATCCATTAGAGGCAGTGCAAGGACTTTTCAGGTTAAATATTTTTGAATTTATGGCTATACAATATCTTTAAAAAATTGTAGCAGTACCAAAAATTTTGAGGGACATGGGATCCATTCTTATAAGTTTTAAACTATAGTTAAATTCATCAGAAAACTAAAGCTATGGGCTTGAAAAGAACGTGTTAGTAAAAAAAACATTTCTTTTTTAGTATTGCTCCATCTGTTACAAAAATATCATAAAGAATATATTTTACCATATAACAGTGTCCTTCATTATGGTTTCATCAAACAGATAATTTGTAATTTTTAGGAGCATTAGTTTCTTATACTTGTGAGTCCTGAATCCTGTAACATACTAAACTTGTTTATACTCACTAGGGACATTATTTACAGTCCATTCCTCGCATAATTATGTTTGAAGGTAAAAAATTTGTCTTAACTTCTTAATTCCATCTACAATTTTAACTTTTTTTTTTTTTGGCTGCATTTTACCTTTATCTTTTTTTTTTAAAGATCTTATTTATTTATTCATGAGAGACACAGAGATAGAGAGGCAGAGACATAGGCAGAGGGAGAAGGAGACTCCGTGCAGGGAGCCCAATGCAGGACTCGATTAGGGGACTCCAGGATCACTCCCTGAGCCAAAGGCAGATGCTTAACCGCTGAGCCACCCAGGTGTCCCTATTTTATCTTTTGTCTTTACATGTTTTCTTAAATAAATTGGAATTAGACATAGTGTAAAAAAAATAGTATGTCAAATATAGTTTATGATTCAGATAGCATGAAAAATCAGAAGATTAATTATAGGATGCTGGGCAATTATTTAAATACTTAGGTAACAGGGGGTGATTGGATCCTGTCCTCAAATTGATGTTACACTCTGAATTAATGAAAGCATTAACTTTGAAAAACAGTACCATCATGTACTCAGATGTAAAAATATGGAGAAATAATCTTGTCTTGGGGCATCAGAAAACAAATGCAAGGACATACTCTCAAAGTGAAAATGATAGATTTGAATATTAAAAACTAAATGATTTTATACATCATATACAATAAACAAAGATATTTTAAAAGAGAACATTTCAACTACAAATTTGACAAGGAAACTAAACCCAGTCCATTAAAAGCTCACATAAATCAATGAAAAAGAACTAAAATTCAGCAGAAAATTGGGCAAGTGACGTAAAAATACAACTCAAAAGGAAAATACAGGTTTTTAGGCATACAAAATATTTAGCCCCTTAGTGAAAGGAATTCAAACTAAAAAAATATTTTGCTTATCAAAGTAGCTAAGATAAAAAGAATCAACGATAGCCAGTGTTGGTGGGGGTTTGGTGAATTGGTGAGAGATGTGTAAATTAGAACATTTTAAAGCAATTAAGCAATTTGCTGGAATAACCTTAAAACTGTTAAACCCTTTAATCAAAGAGTTTAGAAATCTATGGGAAAAAAAAGGAATGACAAAAACAGATGATGTATTAAAAAATACACTGAAACCATTATGTGTAATAACAACAACAGAAAATGATTTAAATGTTCAATTAAACATAAGTGTTAAACTATTCTATCATATAATTGTTATATTTCCATTGGCAATCATTGAAAATATGTTAGAAAAATGTTAGAAATAACATCATTTAGTGATAGGATTTGCTAATAATGTAAGCTCTAAATATGATACTGTATGATTGCTATTCTCTGAAAGTCTATTCAACATGTATCTTATATATTACATATAATTATCGGAAAGGAGGCAGATAATCTAAAATAACTGTGATTACTTCTGAGTGATAGCTTTATTGATGATTTTCCTTTTTCTTTTTAATCTCCTATATTTTCCACAGCCAGTACTTTGAACATTTTTTTTTCTGAGTACGAAATTGTCAGAAAAAATGATCTGATGATAATCAAACTGGAGAGATACTGAAAGACGTAGAAATTATGAAGCTCCGAATAGACCTCCTAGAGTTCCTGAAGTGATGGGAGCTCCTGTTTGCCATTGAGAGGAGACAAATGCCATATCTCCATAGGAAGATGGGGTGCAGATACCATTCAGATTGACAAAAGCACCTGTCCAGCATGTTAGCTTCCTAAGCTTTGATGTGTTTAAAAGATCAGCAGGGCTTTCCCCTTGCCCTCCCTCATTGAAGCACAAGTTCAAAGAAACATTTATTCTGAAGAGGCTAAATTGTAACAAAACCCTCTCCTAGCTTTGAATTACAATGTAAAGTTTATCTGTAACTTTATCAGAAATACCCTAACAGCTGAGTTAAAGTACTCTATTTACTCTATTAATTTTATTAGCCTTTTGTGATTTCAAGTATCAAGGGCAAATAATAGACGTTTTATTGTCTTTCCGTGAGGAAGATTATAAGATAAGATAGAAAATTAATTTAGAATGGCAAACCATACTTAGATTGAGATGATCTAACCAGCTACTTAATAATGAATTTAAAGGGTGTGTTCATGTAAAGCCAGATCAATGAATCTAATTTTTTGTCATTTAGCACCAAGTATATTTAATTTTAAAAAGTCCTTTTCCTTTTACCATTTTCCTTTCTAAAAGAGATCATAACAATCAATATGATTTAAAAAAGGTAGTTTTTGATAATTTCTAAAATACTGAATCTGTCTCAAAACAGAGATTAAAATCCAAGCACAAAGAACATATAAAAATTGTATTACTTATTTTTTTTATCTGAAGTCTGTACATCTTAGGTTCTAAATGCTGCAACGTGAGGATCAGAATAGTTAGATCATTTTAGAATTCAGTAATGCAAGCAAGTGTAAATTAACCCCCTCCTCAAAAATATTACACATATTATAATCTAATTGGTGTTTAGCTTTTAAATGTAGAAATGATATTTCTGTTCTTCCAGTATGTTAAAGAAATGTGGGATTTAGGAAAATAGAAAACAACACACACTGTACACACACACACACACACACACACACACACACACAAGCTTAGTATAAGGCATCCTGTAAAAGAAATTATCCTTCTTTATATGAATGGGCTAGCAAGAGAATTTTTCATATTGTGTATTTGCTAATTACCTATAACGCCATGATAACCTCCCATCAACACACTGCATGTGTAACAGAGACCTGTTAGGCCCATTCTGAGAAATTTCCACTTATTTCCTCTTTTTCCACTTTGAGGTTCTTTGAACAGTGTCCTCTTATCTTAAAGTTTTCCTCTTGCCATTTGACTCCTATCTTTAACATCTTGCTTTCTGCTCTTTGCTCTTCAGCTTCTCACCTTCTCACTTTTGACTGGATTCTCTCCCCTTCTTCAGGTTTTTTTTTATTATCTTGAACAAAAGACTGACAACCACTTCAGGCCATCTGCCCCCAATCTTTTTAAGCTATCAACACCCATCTCTTGCCTCTGAAGACTTAGGTCTCCATTATTACATACCTCTTTAAAGTAAGTGCAACCTTGTTCATTTCCCATAACTTTAAATTTGTTTCATCACGATTAGGTTAATAGGATAAAAAATGGTAAGAAATTTGAATTTATTAAAGACTAGGAATGAAGAATTTTAGAATATAGTCATGATCTTTTCCTGCTTACCAATTGCCCATACTGCCAAAGTGACCATGACTTTTTCTACTTCACATGCATTTACTATTATAGATAGTTAAGCAAGAGTGGCAATAAAGCGGAGAGGAATATATAAAAATAATCAAAGCAGATGCAGCTGAAATAGTGGATGAATGGGAAAAAAGCAAGAGTATGCATCAACACAGAATTTGGGAGGTGACATGAAAGTGACCCTAAGAACAGGAATACTATTCCTTGGGCTTGCTTCTTTCCCAATCCCTTCAAGAATTGCCCAAGAGCTATAAACTTGAGTGAGAGTCATAAACCTTTGAAATCTACCCTTATGCCCATAAAGTGCCTCTCTTTTCAGCTTCTTGATACTTTCCTTTAACTCTTTAAAAAACATCCAGCACTGACCTAATAACAAAAATATTATGAGACATAATAAAAGTTTGAAAGTTTAAGAACATGGCTTGTGCAGGCTTTAAGACACAGTTAATATCAGGACAGAGTTAATTATTTCTGTATAATGATGGCATTAGGTATTATCTTTTGCCAATGTGATAGTTTTACTTTTCATTATTCTAAAGATATTAACATAAATGATTGCTAGCCCATATATTTCACTTTGTACCTGAAAAGTGTTAGCAAACATTAAATTCTGAAAGAGAATGCCTTTTGAAAATTTAGGTTCAGCTAGTCCTCTTTCTAAGATTTAAAATCTACCACTTTGGGTAAATTTAAAAACAGTAAAAAAGAAAATTAGGATTTTATATATTTTCCTTTACCCCAAAGAAAAAGAAAGATGAAGTCAAAGGTAGAATCAGCCTAGGAAGAAAAAAATTCACTTTCCTAAAAATATCCTAGAAATTAACATGAGAAGCAATCTAAATTAGGATGGATTTATGTGATGATCTGATTTATATCGCTATCTAATAAGAGAAAAATTTCTCCTAATCAATTCTCTGTTCCTATTTTTCACCATCTCTGGGGGCTGTTTGATGTCTAGGTTCTAGAATGAAAGCTTGCACATGAGTTCTTGGTAAATTAAATGGCAATAAATGTTTATTAATCTAATAAATATAGTGTAATGTTTTTTAATGGAATTTGCTTCTTGCTTATTTATATAATGCAGAATCATTGAACATGTCTTCTTGGAATTTGATGTATATGATAAATACTGGGCTAAATAAAATTGATTAGATTTCACTTTTTAAGGAATTCTTAAAAAAGGAACAAAAAAAAAACTATCACATGGTTCTACCTCGTTAAGTCATAGATCTGATTTACTGATTATAGTGAAAGACCAACATAATATGGTTCATTATTTTACATATTTATGTAGATAGATGAGAGAGAGTGAGAGGGAAAGGGAGGGAGGGAATGATGGAAGGAAAGAGAAAGAAAACAAGGACACAAAATGAGTTTATAAGTAGGTAAGGTATTTTGCAACTCAAGACTTTGGGGAAAACAATAAAAGCTCTATAATGCCCGCATTAGAGACCACTCCCATGATAAGGGGATTGTCTTAAAAGATATTTCACACCATCATTTGAAGACCTAAACCAGAGAACTATCAGTGTTGCTAAGCACTGCTATTATAGGGTGCAGTTGTAAGAACAGAAACATGACAGCATATGATCAAAAGTGATGGGGAAGAAATCATCAGACAGTGGATTGATCATAGAATTTAAAAATCAGACAGACCTCAACCCAGTTCTACCTTTTATGATTTTAGGTGATACTGAACAGCCCTACTTCTCATAAGATTCATATGAGGAATAAATAAATAAATAAATTTAATGCATGGAAAATGTTTAAAGAATAATGGTCATTTTAATTTCTCTACTCTAACCCAGTAGACTTTGCAGAAATACCATTTAGTGATGATAGAGGCAGAGCTGGGAAGGCAGCCCTGTCTTTTCTAACATAAGCTTTAAAAACTAGGTATGTATCTCTTAATAACTCCATTGTTCCTTTGATATGTGTGAATTTAATGCTAAATCCTATTTGGAAGCTAGTAGATACTAGTAGAAGTATTTTCAGTCTATACCATCTATTGCTATCTATTCCTTAGTTGTCTCTTGTATAAAATTATATTCTTTTAGTTTTAAATTTGATCTTCACAAGCATCACAGACATGTCAATGACCACTTGTCAAGTACCATATGTATTTTTTACTGCAGGAAGTAGCAGTTACACTCCAGCATCTAGACCTGGCTCCTAAATCAGCCATTAAGTTCCCTGAATGCTGTATTAGGCACATACTGTCAAGGGACAAAACAATTTGTGAAGAGTTAATAAATGTTCGATATATAGATGTCACAAATCCATCTATGAATATATATGTTGCCAAATGAATAGTACAAACAATAACTTCAACAGAAGTTCAAAGGAACAAGGATTTGGGATTAGGAAAATTGTGGGAGGCTTTATGAAGAAAGCAGAATCCATTATTCAAAATATTTACAGATTGCCAGCTCTAGGTCAAGCAGTCTAGTAAAACACAGGTAGGAGGAGGGAGCCAAGGGACCCTTAAAATAAAGAAAATGAAAATTCTTTGTAATGCTGCCTGCATTAAAGTTCATCTCCATTTAGAAAAAAATCAGTTACACACTTTGAGATATTTCAGTAATTTAGGCTGAGGAGTTTCTCCTTAGACTTCAGTGTTGTCTGCAAACTTAAAGGTGTCACTTTTTACTCTGGAAGAGTAAAAAATCCTGCATGCAGACAGTTTAGGGAAAAGCTATGATTAAGGAACATTTCAACCATATTTTTTATTCTTCTATTTGTAAGAATATCAATACATTAAAACTCCCATTATTATTGGAATTCCGTTCATATTAGCTCTCAAGCAAATTGACCATTACCATCATCACTTTCAACCCAAATACAGGATCATTCTCTGCAATATGTTTGGGTAGCTCTCATCTTAAAAACAATCTACCTTTTTTTTCTGAACTTCAAATATTTTTTTAACTTTTATTAAGTTTTTAATTTTAATGTCAATATAGTTAACATGGACAGATGTAAATCCAGGCATAGGAATGGAGTGGACAAACCAATAGGACAAGATTTCTCTTAGAAATCTGGGAAGACAGGACACCTGCACCCCAATGTTTATAGCAGCAATGTCCACAACAGCCAAACTGTGGAAGGAGCCTCAGTGTCCATGGAAAGATGAATGGATAAAGAAGCTGTGGTCTATGTAAACAATGGAATATTCCTCAGCCATTAGAAACGACAAATACCCACCATTTGCTTCGACGTGGATGGAACTGGAGGGTATTATGCTGAGTGAAGTAAGTCAATCGAAGAAGGACAAACATTATATGGTCTCATTCATTTGGGGAATATAAAAAATAGTGAAAGGGAATAAAGGGGAAAGGAGAAAAAATAAGTGGGAAATATCAGTAAGGGAGACAGAACATGAAAGACTCCTAACTCTGGGAAACAAACTAGGGGTGGTGGAAGGGGAGGTGGGCGGGGGGTGGGGGTGCCTGGGTGGCGGGCACTGAGGTGGGCACTTGACGGGATGAGCACTGGGTGTTATTCTGTATGTTGACAAATTGAATACCAAAAAATAAATTTATTTAAAAAAATCTGGGCAGACAGTGAACAGAAGGACATCTGTCAGGAACAATGAGGATGTGCATGACAACACAGTAAGGAGAGAGCAACACTGTGCTTTCTCCAAAGCAGAGGCAAGCTCCTTTCCTAGCCCAAGTACGTCAGTGCAGTCCATCATCACAATCCAGTTTTGAGATTTACACAACCTTTATTCCTGTGTGGGGATACATTCAGGCAGATGACAGTACCATGTTCAATTAAAGACAAACTGTTAACAAAAGAGCATTTGGAGCAATTGTACTTTTCATGAAGTTACTATAAAACCACAAGATACATCATTTGAAAAATTTAAAAACATTCAGTGAATGTTTTTGCTCCCTACATTTAAATCAAACACAGTAAAAATGCCAGATTAAAGCAGAGTTATAATTGGGCAATAATTTTTCTTTTTACCAAAATAGGGTTTCCCTAAAAAAATGTTTTTTTTTTAACCAACACCCTGACCCACTTCTGCTTCCAGAAATAAAAATATTTTGTATTTTCAATACAGTATTGAGAGAGTACAAGTTTTCCTTCAAGATGATTTTCTGTGAAACATTTGCTAATAATAACAGTTTCAGCATTGTTCTGATTTTGGTATGTACTGGGTCAGTGGTTTCTAGGGGTCAGTAAAGGGAAGGAAGTGTTCGGACTTTCAAAGGATTTCATTTGAAAAATAACTTTTTGAATTTGGATAAAAGCATTTGTATACTCCTAGCAACATCCCTGATTCAGGCTAGAGTAGTAATTACAATTACTTGCTGGTTCCCTTCTTTTCATATTATATGTGGATCTTCAATCTGTGGCCTTGGGTGCTTTAAGGATTTCAGTTATTGGATCAATGGTCACATTACACATTGCCTATAACCTGATTAAGTGTCATTTCCCGAGTATGTGAATATTTTGTAGTGATAAAATGATCAAATTTATTTTAAAGCATTCATACTAGCTTTTTATCATTATGTAATTTTTTTCAAAATTTTTTTAATTTATTTACTTATGATAGTCACAGAGAGAGATAGAGAGGCAGAGACATAGGCAGAGGGAGAAGCAGGCTCCATGCACTGGGAGCCCGACGTGGGATTCGATCCCAGGTCTCCAGGATCGCGCCCTGGGCCAAAGGCAGGCGCTAAACCGCTGCGCCACCCAGGGATCCCTCATTATGTAATTATAATGATTCCATGTAGAGTCTGAAAAATGGTCTTCAAGTGCCAAAAGATTGGAAATTACTGAGAGTATATTATTTTATTGGTAAATAATGACTAACAGAATGAGAAAATGGGAAGATTCAATTTGAAGATATATTGGGAAAAATTTAAGTAAAATAAAACTGAACTAAAATTGTATTTCCCAAGACAGCAGATTTCAACCATATTTTTTATTCTTCTATTTGTAAGAATATTAATACATTAAAACTCCCATTATTATTGGAATTCCGTTCATATTAGCTCTCAAGCAAATTGACCATTACCATCATCACTTTCAACCCAAATACAGGATCATTCTCTGCAATATGTTTGGGTAGCTCTCATCTTAAAAACAATCTACCTTTTTTTTTCTAAACTTCAAATATTTTTTTAACTTTTATTAAGTTTTTAATTTTAATTCCAATATTATATTCGTTTCAGATGTACAACATAGTGATTGAACAATTCTATACATTGCTCAGTGCTCATTGTGGTAAGTATATTCTTTAATCTCACCACCTCTTTACTTACCCCATTTGCCCATCCACCTCCCTTCTGATAACCATCAGTTTGTCCTCTATAGTTAAGATAGTTTCCTTTGGTTGTTTTTTGTTTCTTAAATTCCACCTATGAGTGCAATCATATGATGTTTGTCCTTCTCTGAGTTATTTCTCTTAGCATTACACTCTCTAGCTCCATCTATGTTGTTGCAAATGGCAAGATTTCATTCCTTTTTATGTCTGAATAATATCCATTATATATATGTATCTCATATGTGTGTATATATATATCTCATATGTATGATATATATATATAAACATATATATATATATATATATATATATATATATATATATATATATACCACTTCTTCTTTATTCATTCATCTATTAATGGACACTTGGGCTGCTTCCATAATTTGGCTGTTGTAAATAATGCTGCAGTAAACATAAGGGTGCATATATCCTTTCAAAATAGTGTTTTTGTATTCTTCGGGTAAATACCCTGTAGTGCGATTACTGGATCATAGGGTAGTTCTATTTTTAACTTTTTGGGGAATCTCCATACTGTTTTCCAGAGTGGCTGTACCAGTTTGCATTCCTACCAATTGTGCACAAGAGTTCCTTTTTCTCCACATCCTTACCAACACTTTTTATTTCTTATCTTTTTTATTTTAGTCACTCTGACAGGTGTGAGAAAAACAACCTACATCTGACCTCAGGTTTTTCCCAAGCTTCTCTCTATTTTTTTTCTTCCCTGTCTCACCAAGTCATACACTGTCTATATATTTCCATTTTCTCACTTTTTATTCTCCTCCTCAGCTCAATAATACTGGGCTTCCACTTGGCACCTTTTCATTAGACACCAACATTCCCACCTTGCCAAATTCCAAGGGTCTCTTCTTGTTTAAGTCTTTTGTCAGTGGCATTTGAAGTAACTATTCTTTCATACTTCACTTTTCTCACTTGTCTTCTGAGATACCCCACTCTGTGGCTTTTGCTCCTATTTTTGGGGGCACTCTTTGTAATATGCATAATCATTCTTGTATTTCTCCTTTTGATCTACTCAATAAAGAGATATTGTGTTGACTTTGGAGTCAAACACAGATACAACAAGCGTTTGACGAAAAAAATGGGTAAGTGGATGAATCCATCCCCTCTGCTTCTTGCTGGAGGTTAGAACTGCATCATAATGTGTCTGATTTATCTCCCTAGACACCCTTGGACTACTTCTGCCTCAATTAAGTCTCTCATTCATGTTACTCAGAGATCAGTTTGAGTTCATATGTCACACACTACTGCTTAAAACACATTGGTGTATGTCATGAGAATCTCTTAATGATATGGTGACTTCTGCCTCACTGGCCTTCCTTACCTTCTATCTTACACTCAAGCAATACTAAAGTGCTTGAAGTTTTCACACATCTCATGTTGGTTTGAATAATACTTCCTTTCATGTTTGGTTAACTCTTACGTATCCTTCAAAAACCTGAAGGTATGCTCCATATGATGATTCACTCATGGGAAATCTTCCTTCTCTTGCTGAGAATCACTCCTTTTTTTGTGTACCTTTTAGATCTTATCCATACCTTGGTTGCTATATGAATATCGGGTACTTGGTTTTAGGGACTGTGACTTACTTTGTAACATTATGCCAGAGCAAAAGTTCTAGCTTTAGCACATAGTAAATGCTCCATCAATAATTGTTAATTAAACTCTGCTCATGCCCTTATAGCAGGATCCCATTGTACTGATGGATAGAACCTAGTACCTCTGGTTCAAGACTTTTATTGTTTTCCCGGAAGAACAATTCTTTTCTTCCATTTTTCTTCCAAAGAACAATTAACGTTTAATTTCTGGTTTTATTTACATTGTGGCCATCTTTTTATTAAATTTAGAATGTAAATATAGGAATCTTCCATATAACGATTCTGCAGTATGTTGGGGATTTTTTAGGGCTGTCATAATTTGGTATAAAATGTAAAGAGAATCTGTCTGAGTGGAAATATTTCACAAATATAAGGATAGTTAACAGAAGATCCCAAGGATTCTACTTACCTTCTGGCTGAACCACAGGTGAGATAGCTACCAAGGCACTGTTAGGATCACAGAATTTCTTTAAGGTAATGTCTTAGCTATTCTAAAGAGTTGTTCATTTAGAGGTGAGCAAGCAGTGAGTTATTAAAAGCTCATTTTTTTAATGAAACCAATAGTATGATGGCAATAGTAGGATGAAATATCGATATTAAAGCTGATATATTAAGAAAACTTGCTAATGGAAGAGTCCTGTCATACTGGAAGCAGAACTAGAGACAGAAATGGGGTCCTGTCTTGATCTGCTCAGCTGCTATAACCAAATACCAGACCAGGTGGCTTATAAACAGAAATTTGTTGCTTGTGGTTCTGGAGGCTGGAAGTCTAAGATTAGTGTGCTGGAATGAGGGTGAGAGCCCTTTTCTCGGTTACAGACTTCTTGTGTTCTCACATGGTGGAAGGGAGCTCTGTGAATCTCCAGAGCATTAATAATATTCCTGAGGGCTCCACCTCCATGAGCTAATCACCTCCCAAAAGGTCCCACCTGCTAATACCATCAACTTTGGAATTTAAGATTTCAACATATGAATCTTGACAGGACACAAAAATTCAGACTATAGCACGTACTTAACATAGGATTTGGATTTTATAATCATTCTGACACTGTGCATATTAGTGTTTGCCCTGTCCTTTGAGGTATAAAAAAAATCATATTTAACTGGAAGACCTATATTTATCTGTCAACTCTGCTTGTGGAGGGTTCTGGAAAGTGGTGAGTTTTGCTTCTCTTCATCACCTCTGGCTCTAAATTCTTGCTTTTACTCAACCCTCAATCTTATGTGCCAGTTTCAATCTCAACATTCCATGAATGTTCTCTTCCTTATGTTCTACACTGATTGCTTTGTGAAGTTGGGCTCCTTTTCTATAATGTTGTCCCCTAAACTCATTCAAGGTGTCTTGTATGTAGTGGGCTTCCCTTAACATTTGCCACTAGAGAGGGGATATAGTGTAAATAATTTAAGATGAAATAAAGATGTGCTTATTTTCCAGGGTACTTCGATCTGACTCTGTCCTCCTCCCACTTTACACTATGAGCAAATTTCTCACTATCCACTTATCTCTGTAATCTTTTGTCTCCTCCTATTTTGTTTCACCTCTTCTTCATTTCTTCAAGCTTCTTGCTTATCTATTTGCCCCAGCAGCCAGATTTCTATTAAGTTCACATGCAAAGCAGTTTAGCTATCTCATCTTTTTTTTTATCCCCCCGTAGCTTTATTTATTTATTTATTTATTTATTTATTTATTTATTTATTTATTTAATTTATTTAATTTATTTTTTAATAATAAATTTATTTTTTATTGGTGTTCAATTTGCCAACATAACATTGTTTTACAGACCATGTCTTCATGGCCTTAATTTTGTAACAATGGCAATTCTTCCCTAAGAAAAATCATACGTGTATGTGTGTGTGTGTGTGTGTGTGTGTGTGCATGCACATGCTTATATGTATCTGTATCTCACTAGCTTTGATGAAGTCCTGTTATTTCCCTTGCTGGAATGTAGCCTCTATTTTGAAATCAAGTTAGACTTGGTCTAGGTGTATATGTCATACCATTTTGATTCACACTTGGTTTTGAAAGTAGTTTGGTATTCTAAGTTTGCTCAGATTAAATATCTTTAGAAAACATTGAAAGGCTATTTGGGAATTATGTGTCAGTAACTTTAAAAATTTGAGTACTCTTTGACCTAAAAAGTTGGCTTCTAAAAAAAAAAAAAAAAAGTTGGCTTCTAGATCATTTGAAGATAGTCAAGTTGAGTGGCTAAGAGCATAGTGTTTGGAATCATACAAGCAACGCTAGTTTTACCATCTATCAGCTGTGGGAAACCTAAGTCTCATTTATTTATCTGAAAGATTGGAATCAGAATATTAAAATAATATGATTAGTTTAAGTAGAGACATATATGTATTTCCTAATTATGTATAATAAATATATATTATATGTAAGTGGTTAAGTAATTTATGATATAGCTACAAGTCAGTATCTTACAGGAGTCTTAAACTACTATCTATACATATTTTTAACAATATGAAAAAATATCCATGAGAAAAATAAAACTATAACCAAGATAAAATGTACTATATGCAGCATGATATCCACTAGGAATATCAACATAATATAGAATTATGTAATCATAGATACAGAGAGAAGAATAAAAGAAAATTGACCATAGAACAGCAGTCACCTCTGGGTAGTGAAATTTTGAATAATTATAATTTTAATATCTCTTTTTCTTTCTAACAATGAACATATATTAGCAATGAGAAAATTATATGTACATAAACATAGATGGATAACATATACATATATGTAATGCATAAGTGGACATATATAATATATATGTTCTTAAAATATATATAATGTAATTTAAGAAATATATTGTTTAAAATGATCAGTAAGAGTTTTTTAAATGAAGAATACTTTTATTATATTCATGGTTCATTCTGTGGAAAAAAATGAGTATCTGTGTTTCGCAAAGAGCTTATAAAATCATTATGGTCATTCTTGGTTTTGATTCATGCTTTAGATGGCAGTGCAGTTATTTTTTCATAGGAATGTTGATTTTTAGTAACTTCTATGTTGAGAAAATTATTTATATTTGTGTCATTAGATAGCTTAGAAAGTAATGACCAATAAAAACCTACATGTATTATATTGCAGATAAGAATTTAGAAAATATTTAAAATAGGTAGATATCCATTGGTTAAAATTAATCTTCTAAGATCAGGTAGATTGCTTTTTCTGGCATTGTTAAAATGATAAACATAAGCTAATCCAGTTTAGCCCATGTTAAAATTTAACTTCTCTTGGGTTTTAAATACTCTTATTTTTTCTCTTTTGAGAGAAGATAACAGTCCATAATATGAGTTTCTTATTTATCTTTTTAAAAATATGCTAATCAGCTACATGAGGCATGCTTTAAAGACATGACATTGTTTTCCAATTTTCTTACCCCAAAAAAGTACTTTATCATTCAATAACAGATAAGTGAACAGATAGATAATAGATAAAATGAGTCAGTGATTCATTCTCATATTATTTATGCTTCAGGACTATGCATGTTTAAAGACAGGTCATGCTCTCTGATTTATCTTATTTAATATAATCTATGTTGTTTTTGAAGTTATGTGGTTTTCCAAATATTTAACAACAGAAAATATCTGAAGATTTGAGAACTATAAGTAAAACTTGAGTCAAATGATCACAAACACTGTGTTTGCTTAATTAAACAGAGAAACAAGCTACAATGTGTGCTTTCCTTCTGAAAACCATAAGTAGGTATTTTTCTATATAACTCATTATTAGAATTGCCCTTTTTCTTTCTTTCTTTGAGAGAGAGAGAGAGAGAGTGAGCACATGAGCTGGAGGGGCAGAGGGAGAATGGGAGAGAGAGAGAGAGAATCTCAAACAGACTTCCCCTCTGAGCATGGGGCCCTATCTCATGACCCTGAGATCATGACCTGAGCCAAAACCAACAGTCACTTCACCCACACTGTGCCACCCAGGCACTCCTGGAATCCTTTTTAAGGAAGGAAGATAACCAGATTACCACTGCCTATTTTCTATGTTAACATTTCTATTGCTACTTTGCTATTACTAATAATTTGTTATTTGGAGGTACTGGATTGAACCATGTAAATTTCAACTTAGAGATAAGATTTGGAGGAATGTAGTTAAAAGTACATGTTTCAACCTAGTAATTTGTGCTAAAAGATGTACAATCAACATGTTCCTTTCTTCAAATTAAACACACGCACACATAAAGATACACAGTCTAGAGTTAAATATTTATTGATTTATGTTTAGCTTATTATTTTGTACTCCTAAGTTGTAAAATTTTCTGACAACTGAGAACTGTGTTTTAATTTGACTTTAATGGTAAAATTTTTAAAAGCTAGTGGATATTTGTAGAGTCAGTCAATCATTCTTAGTGATTCAATCTCAGGCTAAAAAGGGCCAAAAATAATCAGAATCATATCCCTTGAAAGAGGAGCACATTCGGAGATACAGTGACATGTGAGTAGGTGTCATTCAGCACTGGTCACAGCATTGGGGCTGATGCACAACTACAATGCCACACCACTGAGCTAGTTAATGGGGTGAGGGCTTTTGGCTCTGAGGGACTGAAACTTTCGATGCACAAGTCCAGGGTGTATTGAAATCCATTGTCAGAACTCATGGGTTCAGTAAAAAAGCTGCTTGTACACAGTGCAAAAGCTGCCACAGAGGGAACTCATGCCTGACCTTCTGTGCATCCAAAAGGCAACATTGATGCAGAATTGGCATGACCCTTACCTGGGCCAGGGTATAAGCCAGGCTCTTACCTTTGGGAACAAAATATCAACTGTGCATTTCATAAGTTTGCCTGACTCCTTCCCAGCTCCTGTCAGAACTTTGAGATAACCAAGTTTTGAGATTGGCAGTTGAAAGACCAAGAATGTCAAAATATTCTAAGATGCACAAACTGTGTTAATTTATGTTACCAAGATTACATGATTTAAACATTACCCTGGGAAAATTCTAGGTTCCATAATTATGGGGACCTGGGAACGTTGATCTCTCTATGGCTCTTTTTCCTCATCAGTAAAATAAAGATATTAAGATTACCTAACACAAGGGATTTTCTGAGGTTTAAATGAGTTGATGTAGTGTGTGCTCAATAAACACTAACAGAAGTTGTTTTGTTATTATTAAAAATAAACTTTCAGGCTTCTTATTATTATATCCTAGGTTGGTTGCAAGAATGGGTGAGATACTTAGAAAACATATTTTGGAATTTTAAAAAATTCCCTTAATGTGACATAGTACCATGTGCAGGTAGAATTAAATCACATAGCTTCAGCATGCTCATCTTCCCTGCAAAGCTAATACTGTTCATTTCACAGAGATCTTGAAATGTTTCTGAATTAAATCATATAGATACCTAAAACAGTGTCTGCTCAATGCTCTCTTCTTAGTTAATATTAGTTTCCATTTCTGTAAGTCATTCTTTCTTTAGTATCCACAAAAGAGTCCAATGGCAAGATATATTTTTGACTGTCCAGATGATCTCGCTTTGTTGTTTATTTTACTTTATTGTGGTTATTGTTGAGAACTATTTCATTGTTCTATTTTTCTCTTTACATTCAATAAGCTTAGAACCAAACATTATGCTTAATAGCCACCTCTAGCATAGTTTCTAATAAAACTATTCTAACAAAAACCCTTATTACATAATTCCTATTCTTATTTCCTTATTTTAGAGGTGGTGTGGTGCATTTGTCTTTTTTTAATTGCCTCAAATCCTTTGGCAATTATGTAGAAATAATACAGAAAAGAAATTCTGAGGGTGCTTTCCAATGTCACAAGAGCTTCTTAGATACCTTCTAAATAGGAAGATTCTGTTAGTAAAGTTGGATGTATCTGGAAAATTTTTCTTCAGCAAAAGAAGCTAGGAAATAAGGAAATTTGTGGAGGCTTTACAGTCTCTTCCTATTAGCTTTAAGAGTAAGTGAACTGTCTACTAAGCCATCATTGGGGAGAGAAAACTCAGTCATTTATCATGAAAAAACAGCTCTTATTTTCATTGCTAGACAGCAGCTATGCCTGTAAGAGTACTTCTAGTTTAACCAGCTAGCTCATATATTTCCATTTTTGAAATGAATTTGTAACAAATGCACTTATTTCCTAAGTTATTTGAAGATTTTCTCTGTTTTTATCTCTTATGCTGGTAGTAATACAACTAAGTAATAAAGCAAAGCACAGAGTAAGGTGGTGAATAAGAAGCTACAACTTGCAGGGATTCTTTTCTTAGTTTAGGTGAATTAGGGTTTGTCAGATCCACCTTACCTTTTGAATGTTAGAAAGTCCCCTCCCCCCTTTATAGGAGAATACAAACATATTGCTTAGCAAAGAATATAGAAGATTCCTATATTGCAGCTTTCGTAACATTTAAATCTCTTTGTCAAGTTAAACCCTTAAATGGAAAATAGAGAGTGGGCAACATGTTAAATGTTGATGTTCCCAGTTCTTATTAAAATGTTTTTGCCTAGCATATATGTTGCCTTGGTATTGTAATTGATGACATTTCTCATATTGATTAAGAGTAAGGTACAGTAATGAGAAGGGCTTATTAAATATGTAATATGTAGTATATTGTATTTAAGATGTCTTCCCTGACTCTCTATCTACCTCATACTAAAGGGCGATTACACGGGCTTTAAGTCAAATAACCACCTGACTCATATCTATTTGGTCATGAAGAACATGAGTTTTGTTCATTGTCATGGCAAAACTTAAACATCCCCTAGCATATATATCTAAACTTTCTATCCTGTTGAGAAGGTGTCCAAACAGATCCTAGTCTTCATATAAATGTTAAAAGTCTCTGAGAGTGGTAGGATGTTTGCTTGTAGCACCAGGTGACATATGGGAATTTGTTCCATTAGAAAAGTTATAATGCAGCTGGCGTTTTAGTACTAAATCTGTGATGGATAAAACCCAGGGCTACTGGTTCAGCTACTGCCTGCCCTGAGTCACACTATCTCTTCTCCAAAACACATGTAACATATTAACAATCCGATAATTAGTGCACATTCCTGCCTGCTCCTTAAAACCTCACTCCCAGATGCGGCTTTGGTTGGATCTTAGTTTTATTAGGTTTTATGATTCACTACCGTTGTAATACCAGTTCCCTTTTCCTTCATTAGGCTTTCTCTCTGGCTAGGCAGTGTTGATGTAAACTCAGATCCTGAAAAGGCTGTGACTTTATCCTTTTTGCATCTACCCAGTCTCTAACATATGTCCATATGCTGCAGAACTACAGTCCGAATGGCATGAAAAGGAAAGTAGGGTTTACAAGAACATTTAGTTCACTTGAATTTAGTATTGGGAAAATGGGGTAGGGAAGAAGACAACTGATTCAAGAAGTATAATCATTGTCTCCTGGATTCTTCAGCATCTACCAAAATAGTCTAACGTATGTAGCCCCAACCTAATATTACAAATGATCTTCTTAAGGGGGTATTTATAGAAAAGTCAAAGTATATTCCCTTTCTACATGGAATGATGTTTTTGTTGTGGACATGTTAAAAGAATGAGCAGAAAGAGAGAACGGCTTATAAGGCTTTGATGTGAATAGTTATGAGTAGCACAAGGAGGCTTCCTGAGGACTCATAAGTGTGAACATATCCTGCTATGTATTTACAGTCTACATTAAAATGGTATCCTTTACTCAGAAAGTAGAGAACTAATCAACATCTCAGGCTTCTGAGTTTCAAAACGAAAGATGACTAATTGTTAGTTTACAAAGGTTTCATAAAACCAAGGAGATTCCAATGGCCCAAGTTTTTCTGCAATACTCCAGCAACACTAAAATAACAGTAAGTACAACATAGCATAGAAGAGGAGACTTCTTATGTATGACTCCTCATGGCTATTTTAAGAACAGGGTGCATTTATTTTAAAGCATCGTGATTCAGTTTTCCTGATCTGCATTTTATAAGTAGAATAAATTGAGATGAATTATCCTGAGTGGTACTTTGGGTCAAATATTCAAAGCACATCAGTGCTTTTCCCAAGAGGCCTGATCCACTAATGCCTTAACAAGGGAATGCTGATCATACAACTCTCAGTGTCAGGAAAGGGTGGGAGGTGAAGTTGTTACAATCTCCCCTAGGAAATTAATGATGGGAATCTAAGGATGTAATTTCAGTTCCATTCCTAAACTTTTACCAACTCCATTCCAGCTCAGAGTCCATAGGTCAGCCAAGAGGGACAATAAAAAATATTCTTTGCCAACTTTGTTTTAACAAATTTGAGAATCAGAATCAATTAGAAAGATGACCATTAGCAATTCAGTTGAGATTGGCCAACTTCTCCCACTGAAAAAGAGTGGTTCCCATGGGCAATATCTAGATAAGAGATCTCACCCCTTATTATCAACAAAAAGTTGGGTATGTTTCAGTTTATCAGAAAATCAACTCTCTGTTCCCTTTGGGGAAGAGAATTAGACCCAAATTCAACTTAGATTTAAGTCTAAAATAACTAATTTTATTAGCTGATCTACCTAACACTTTATTACACAATGCATTCAATGTTGTAAACATGATTTTTGGCAATCTCTTACTTTAGCTCAGGAACTGAGCTGGAAAACACTGGACAACATTTGGATAATGACAATCTCATCTTGTCTTCTTTGGAGAGTAATAATGTAAACAAAACGAGCTCTTTACTGGCAGCCAAATGTAGTAGAGTTTGCGTCTGTTCCTTTTCTAATATCAATGTCCCAGGGATATTTCCTGAGCGTGTTTCTGGAGGCCAAAATGCTCCATGTCTTTACTCAGTGTAAGGATCATATTATGCAGCATTATCAACTCTCCGTCAGATTCTTCTCATGAAAAATATTTCTCAAGAAAATCATTAATTTATCTATTTTTAAAAGCAGTTCTAAAGTTCTCTGATGTTTTAATGGAGGGAGTGTCCATGAAAAGGTGTCCAGGATGGTTTTAGTTGTTAGGAAGGGCAAGGGAGCCTTATCAAACTGATACGATATTACTCAACTGCTACTCTGAAGAACCAAGAATGAGGTGAGAGAGAAAAGAATTACACACTTCAGACTAACCAGGTGACCTTATAACCCTTTCCCTGCAATATACTTTGCTTTCAAAAATCTAATGTTTCACTTCTTCCTGTTTCAACTGCCAAAACTTTTAGAAGGATTGTTACAAAGAAAAAATATATGTGTGTGCATGTAGGTGAGGGATGCCATTTAGATCACTAACACTACCTGTAATTTCCTAAGATATGGTGAAAAACAAACACTCTAATGCAATTTGGAAACATGATGAGTTATTTTGGCTTGGCAACAACAAAACTCTAGGGTTGGAGTAATTAGTCGTTAGACCTGAAAGGGGTCATAGAAGTAATCTACTTCAACCTCCTCATGTTACAGCTGAGGAAACCTGAACCCAAAAAAGATCAAGCAGTCGCACAGTCATGTGGTTCACAAGTATGTGAATATAAAACTTAGATATCTTGTAAGTCATGTGTATTTCTTTTCCCAGTTTACAGATCTAAAAATTTAATATGCAAATTGCTAACAATGAACTTGGTGTCAGAGAAATGGATGGGACTGATCATTTCCAGTTGAAGTTTGAATGCTTACCAGGTGACACGTATCAAAATATTTAACCATCTAATAGTCCTATTAGTCTATTAGTATCTAATAGACTATTAGTATCCTATTTGGCTGAAAGATAACTAAAATTTAGTTAATTTGCCTGAGGTCTCGTGATCAGTGGTGAAGCCAGGATTCAAGCAGGATGGATCCCATGTCCTTGATCCTAGCCACTGTGCTCTTGTGCCTCTTTGTAAGATGCTTAAGCAGTGTAATGACAAAGATGCCAATTTGGGGCAAAATTCTCCTACTTTCTCAACATTTTGGTGAATATCAGGTTTTCTTTATGAGCACGGTACCTTTGTACTTACAGAGTCTTCAGGATCTGCAAGCTTCCTAATCTTTTCTGCTATGGAAGTAATTCAGAAGACCTGTGGGAATTCTACATCCCCCTCTGTCTCTTCCAGAATGTGCCATACCCACCAAATGATAAGATGATGAAGCAGAGCCCATGTGAGGAAATGTGGACCTGGTGTACTCCAAAGGCTAATTGCCTTCAAAGTCAGAAGACTTGATGGAAGACAAAAGTGTTTCCAGGCCAGCCTAGACTATGGGGCCCCCAGTGTGTTTCTGCTCTTTTGTTGTTGTTTAACAACTGAAAGAGTGTCACAGATAAGAGGATTGTGACTCATTGAGAGTTAGGAGACTTCTTCTACATGGCAGAAGCTCCAATAGATAAGACACAACATACCCAGGGGATGAAAGCTTTAACCTCTGCTTGTTGGCTCACTTTTTAATAAAACTTCTGCAGGTT
The DNA here is from genome assembly GCF_048418805.1 of Vulpes vulpes. Classification (NCBI taxonomy): domain Eukaryota; kingdom Metazoa; phylum Chordata; class Mammalia; order Carnivora; family Canidae; genus Vulpes; species Vulpes vulpes. Next base: position 124,561,805 of record NC_132783.1, on the reverse strand, counting down.
AGGAAGGCTCCCAGCGCTCCAGCAGAGATGCGGAGTTCTGGGTAAACATTAGGATGCTTTTCCCTGTGGTGCATTGGACTACTGTCCTGGGGCACATAATCCCCAGGACATTATTTGAGACTGAGGATTTATATTCAATTTTTTGATCCTCTTGGCTCTTCATTGTTTGGCTTAATAAGTACAGATTTGAATAAACATACATTAAGCAAGCAGAGGGCCATTTGAGTCAAAATCTCTAAAAACCTAAAGGACATTATAGAACACAGACAGCTAGCTGCTTTCTTGCTCTGCTAATAAAGGACTCCCTCCAGATTGTTTATGTAGTGTGCAGAGACTGTCAACTGATGTGGATTGTACAGGAAACTTTCAGACATAATTAACCTCAGTAGCCTTGTAATGCAGTTTCACCTATAATCCACAGCTCAGCCTGTACCCCAGAAGAATCTCACATCTAGCTCACCCCAGGATTGCAACATTTCATGAAGAATCTATGATTAAAGCCAGACATATAGACAGTAAGAAACCATGTGGTGCATATTATCTCCACACATCAGTTTTAATGGTACATGCTCTACCCTTGAGAACACTGAAAGCTAGTACATTGTATCTTAAATTGATATATCTATTTTAAAAGCCAAGAAAAAATGGAAATTATATAATTAATAGGATTAGTTTCCCAAAATAGAAAATTTCAGAATGATATTCACCGCAAAAGACTCTGTGGTACATTTTTTCTTTTTGTGTGATGCAATGTACATGGGCCCAAGCCTCCAAATCTCATTATGCACAAAAGCTCAAGCCTTTCAACAGCTGATTACATGTAGTCTTATACCCCAAAGAGAGGTTCCTAGCAAGATTCGAAGTCTTGTAAATGCAGAGTACCATCTTGTACTTCTTTTGAACTGTGCACAGTGCATTGCAGAGTGCTTATACTTAGTTTTGTACTAGTGAAGTGTTCAGGGTTTTCTTCCTACTATTAGGTATGCTCTGAATTTGCACATTTTTACATCATGGATTTTGTAAGGAAAATTATATTAACACACATTGGATGCATTTATGCCAAAAATCAGGTGCGTATTCAGACACTGACATGACATTTTGGATCTCCTAGGGAAAATAATCCTTAATTATCCTACCTGGCATTTGTCATACAGCTTCCCAGGGAAATCATAAAACCGTCCACTTTGCTGGGGAGAGGAGAAGTATGGATTAGGTACACCTTCTTTGGGCCAATTGTGCAGACTGCATCAGAGGGAGGGAGATGTTCATTGGACATTTCAGTAGGGAACCTATACAAGATCACATATAAATCATTTGCATATGGTAGGTACTCTTTAATGGCTGATTACTTTGTTCCTTAGTTAAGGTAGCTTGTGCTGGGTGGTTAACGGGTCTAATCCCACTGGACTGGAAAACCTAATTCCAACTTGAAAATATGGGATCTATATTTCGCCTTGTGATTGTTTAGAAAATGATACTTCCCGGGGATAAATTATCTTTTTGGAATACCTGTATCCTTTTATGAACCGTTTGAGTTGGCCTTGAAGTCATCGCATATCCTCATAGTCCTAGAAACCACAAACAGGCTTTCTATTGACCAGTGTTCATTCAACATTTTGGCTCACTATGACATATCATGATTTCATGGGATGACATTTGCCAAGTCACATTTGGAGGATTTTGAAGTCCAAATGCTACAATTCATTATTCCACTATAAAATGACATTATCTTAACCACATAAGACTCATCTTTAATTAAAACAGATTTCATTGTTTAAAATATACTTCATCAAGAAAAGTGGTTTTGAAGGGTAAGGCATTTAATGTATTAATTGGACTTTCCTGCTGGGACTGACATTTAAGATATTCTGATGGCTTTTGATATGTCAGTATAGCTTTTCTTGCTAATATCTCATATTCTTTTCTCTATGGCAGCCATTCATTCTGCTACAAGCATCTGGGCCTAGATACCTGAACATACTAGTCACAGTTCTATTTTAAGCCATGGCCACCATCTCGAATTCCTTGCCATCTCAGCCACTTTTCTAGATTATATTCTTCCTTTAAAGAGCATCTCTGAAATGTTTAGCCCTATGGCTTCTTTATGCCTGCCTCTGTATTGACTTTACATACCATTCATTCTATTTGTATTTAATAATTAGGAAATTTTATACATTCTTATAATTATACTACCAACCTTGTCTCCTAAATTAGATTGTAAGACTCTTAAGCTTGGGGCCTAGAATCTTATGTTACTTTGTGTTATGCCTGCAGGTACTTAATGTTTGCAGCACATGATGACAGTCATTATCACTACCACTAAAAGTTAAGCAAGATACCTCTAGCAGTCCCATCACTAGTTGACTGATTGTCAAAGAATATTAAGGGCATGACTTTATCTAGAAAATATTCTGTCTTAATGATATTTCAAAATTTGGATCTTCTAAGGAGGTCTGATGCTGATGAAAACATGGGCAAATTCCTAATTTTCCAAACCAAAACTTTTTTGAATGAATGTTGTCCTAGTTAATCTCATTGACCCAATATAGAATACAAACCAAAGTGTCCTGAAATGTCTACATTAAAAGGTAGTACACTAATAAGCAATAATACAAATTTTTAAATGGAAAGAGTTGCCTTGCAGAGGCAACTGTGTCAAGATTATTCTTCAGTGTTGAAATCTTAACTGGAATGATGACAATCAGAGTTTGCTAGTTCAGCTAAAAATGGCTTCTGCTGTCCCACAGAAGCTCTCTGGGCCTTCTTAGTTTGTAGTTTATTGCTTTCTGAGTTCAAAAATTTTTTAAGTTGGAGGAATAACAGCTGAGATTTTTCAGACACTCATGAGAGACTTCTATTTTAATGCTGAGGCATTTGAAGGCCACTCAAGGGGTCCACCCATCCTACTCCTTCCCAGGGGCAGTGTCATAGATTTGAGAATTCTGACAGTCTCCAAGAACTACTGGGTGCATGGAGATGACCCATAGTGTTAATTAGGAGAGCAAAGCTTGGTGCATCGCTCTGAAAACCCATTGGAGAGTAAGAGTTCCACTCCAGATGACTGATCATCAAATAAGAATTTGGAAGAGGTCAGAGCATCTGGAATTATCTCTCCAGATAATAGCTCTGTTTAGGATCTGAGCCAGGGAGGAGAGAGAAGTCTGTCTTGCATAGTCTGGCAAAACTTAGAAATATTGGGCTTCTACAGATTCTTTGTGCCTTACAAACTCATTTTTATATTGCACTTAATAAATCTGCATTCGATATTTTCTGTAAGTTTACTTGAAAATTTTCACTGATTTCAGTTTGTCTGCTCAGCAGTTTTGTAATTTCCATCTCCTGAGCACCTAGATGTCACTTTTCACTCACTTACATGCATTTGCAAAAAGTCTTCCTCTCAAATACACACACACAAAACTACCTCCTTTTGCTCTCTCAATTGCTCCCTTTACCAGAAAGGTGGTCTATGTTTATTTTGTCCAAACAACTTCTGTGCCTTTATGCTTTCTGCTTCCATTTCTGAAAGTCTTCTGAAGAGAGTGTACTCTCTATAACATCTTACTAAGCCAGATAACACACATAGAAGGACAGTATTTCATAATGATTGAATCCAAGCAAACCTAACTTGGCATCAGGGCTTTGCTATTTACTGTCCTCATCAACTTCGATCAATTATCCCTTAATGCTTCTGAAAAATGAATTTAAAAAAACCAACCATCTGTTCCATACTATTTTTGATAGAATCAACCAACACATATGTAAAGCTCCTATAGCAGCTATTCTAATATTTCTTCATGCTTGACAACTTTAACACTCACAGCAGCTGGTCCTATATCCATTTTGTCATATTCACTATCCCATTTAGAGATATCCTAGAGTAAAAATGGATACTATGCGCTAGAGAATAAATCTGCATTATACTCCTCTTTGCCTTATACGTGCTACTCTCCCTCTATTTACAATGCTCCTAAACTCTTGGAGATATTCTATGTATCCTATCTTCTTTGCTGAAGAGGTTCTTTCCTGGAGAAACATGAATTGCCATCACATGTGTCTGTCATGTTCCTACCCAAGACACTTAGACTGAGGCAGGCTTACCTCTCCTTTCTTCTTGTGCCTCCACTACACTGTTTCTTTGCCGTTAATGTACTATATAATTGTGCATATGTCTGTCTCTGGTTTGAGACTGTGAGCTCCGTGTGGGAGACAGCAATGACTAAATTTTTATCCCCAAAGTATTTCACAGAGACTTTCTTCACTGGTTAATGAGACCCTCTTTACAATATGAAGAAAGTAATTTTTAGCAACTTGGTATATGTTCTGTGTCATTAGGTAATTTATTACGTTAGAAAGCAGAATGTCACTAACTACATCTACTTGCAATCACTCATAATTTTGCATACACTTTCGGTCTTATTCATTCTTTTGATCTCATTAGTTATTTCCTAGTTTCCCCACATAAACTTTTCCTTCATAATTTGTCTCTCTAGCTCTTTCATGTACCCCTGACTACATGAATAAGATAGCCCTGGATTCCACGATGATGAGGCAACAACTTTACTAGTAATAAACATGATTTCTTTATATTTGAATCACATATTTCAAAAGCTCTCAGCTTCAGAGAATACTATAAAAATAAAGAAAACTTCAAAAATAAAACAAAATAAATAATTATTTATTTACAATGTGATTCAAATATCTACTACCTTCCCTTCATCCTTCTAAGGCCTTTAGTTTCCCATCATAAGGCAATTTTCCATCTTTCCTTTAGAAAGAATCACAGTAAGAAATGTTCTTTTTCTTTTTTCCTTTTAAAAATTAATTTTTTTAAGATTTTATTTATTCATGAGAGACACACACACACAGAGAGGCAGAGACATAGGCAAAGGGAGAAGTAGGCCCCTGCAGGGAGCCTGATGCAGGACTCCATCCCAAGATCCCAGGATCATGACTTGAGCCTGCATCAGGCTCCCCACAGGGGCCTACTTCCCCCTTGGCCTATGTCTCTGCCTCTCTGTGTGTGTGTGTCTCTCATGAATAAATAAAATCTTAAAAAAATTAATTTTAAAAAAATTAATTTTTAAAAGGAAAAAAAAGAAAAAGAACATTTCTTACTGTGATTCTTTCTAAAGGAAAGATGGAAAATTGCCTTATGATGGGAAACTAAAGGCCTTAGAAGGATGAAGGGAATGTAGTAGATTGTATCTTCTGTGAATAGACACCTTTGTTATCAAAACAGTGACGACTCAACAATCCCACATATATTAAGAGGAAAACACACATCTTACATTTAGGGAATTTCAGGATACCTAATAGGAGTTGAATACTGTTATTCTCCAGATACAATCTGGTTGTCAATCTCTCCGCTTCTGGCCTGTGACAATGACAATTTTTTGTTGCCACTAGTGGTACAGGAATATTCCTGGCATCTAGTGGATAGAGACCATGGGTACTGCCAAACATCCTACAAGACACAGGACAGCCTCCCACAAAGCATTATCTGATCCAAAATGTCAATAGTACTGTGTCTAAGAAAGACTGATCTAGGAGAAACAGAATAGTGAGCAGAAAGATTATTAATTTGAAATCAGAGGAAGAGAATTCCAGTTTAAATGCAATATGATTAGTTTTTTCATACATGTTATGAAGATATCACCACCTATCCTGGGTAATTAAAGAGCTGTTGTAAAAGTCAAATAAGATATCTAGGTGAAAGTGTCTTCTAAGCCAAATAAAGTATCCAAATGAATTCAACCATTATATGAACTCTTTTGATTTAAGGAAGTCAAGGGAGAAATATAGGAATATAATCTCTGTGGATGGTTTTCTACAGGTGGTTTTTATGTGACAATGTAATGTTGCAGGATACAAAATCAACATATAGAAGTGGTCATGTTTCTACACACTCACAACCAATTATTTGAAAAAGAAATAAAGAGAACAATCCCATTAACAATAACATCAAAACAAATAAAATACTTAGGAATACATTTAACCGAGGAAATGAATGACCTGTACAATAAAAACTGTTAAGGCATTAACAAAAGAATTGAAGAAGACAGAAATAAATGGAAAATGTAAAGATTTTAAATAGGTTACATAGACTCACTTATTTGTTGGAAGAAACTAAGACAAAATAAGATGAGAGAATCAGAGGCTTATGTTAAAAATTTTAGTATACATATCCAGATAGTATATTCAAAACTAGAAGTGGCTATTAATGAAAACTGTAGATTCTCCAATTATAATGATTCTTAAATATCAGTGTGGGTGTGAGATATCTAAAATGACAAAGAATGTGGTTTGTGGAGAGAGGGAGGGGGTGACCTAAGTGACCTCTGAAAGCTCCTTCCCTTCCTACAACCTTCACTCAGACTTTATACCCCAAGATTAGCGTCAACAGGCTCTGGCAGGTTGTCTTGTGGGATTCCAGACATCGACACATTTGGGAGCTCTTCTATTAATTGTCTTCTTTTGGTCTCTTCACGTCCCTTTACTGGTGGTCAATTCAGATCGTAGATAATTTGCCAAAGAAAAAGCTTCCTTTTTGTCATTGTCTTCCTTTTTTCATAAATACTGATTCTGTAATGCTTTTTTAAAAATACATTTGGAAGGAAACTCAAAACCTTCTTCTTGCACCTCCCCCTTCTTGCTCCATAAAATTTCTACTCCACTGAGCCATGACTAACATGTACAGTATGCTTGCAATGAAAATTGTTTTTCCCTTTAAGTGTCCTAACTCCAGATTTTCACTCTTATGACTTTAAGCTTGATTAGGACATATGTTAAAAGTAAAGATCTGTTTTCATCCCAGCCCCAGGTCCTTTCCTTTGTCGCTAAGGTACTTGATAGAAAAATCTCACCTCACCATGTGTTGCAGTTAGTTTCAGCATGGAGAACCACAAATAGACAATGCTATTAAAAGAGGAAAATACCCAAGTTTGGGTAAGGGGAAGCTAAGTATAGGTATAATTAGCCAAAAGAGTGAGGGTTTTGTGTATTTGGGCAAAAAGAGTTGGAGAACATTTGGCTTTTCTTTCAAAGTGTAAAAAAAGATAAAAACTGAGAAATTTTGAAAATAACATAGCTTGGGCATGATTGACTACAGTTGGACAATTTCTGGATGCACAGAATTAAGAGAAATTCTTTCTCTCCCTTCCACCAACTTTATACCAATCACCTATGGTTTGGTACCTTGGAAAACCCACTCTTCCATCTTTCTGATCATATATCCAGATTTTACCCAATCCACTGTAAAAGTTCATTCTCATACCTCTGTATCAATTATTTCCTATTTTGTACTATTTTATTTTTTTCCTCCCTCTCCCTAATGGAAGCCAACTAGAATAATGAGGGCAAAAGGTTATATATACATCTGGTCCTTCCATTTACCATCCTGGCTTATCTTTTATGCTTTGTTGAGAACAATGGTGAAAGGTGTGCAGGGATACCTTCTTCTATGTATTTTCAATGCAAAAAAAAAAAAAACATTCAGTATTTTTTACATATGTGACATCTGAAATAACTCAGACATGGCAACATTAAGGAAATCACTGCTTCTTAGTTTCATGTTTAATTGTCAGAGCCAGGAAAGAAGGAGGTGAAGAAAGAAGGCAGGACTTGCATGGGCTGACACTCTGAGGGACCGGGCTGGAGCAGGCATGGCTTTCATTATATTTAAGTGAATTAGTCTGTTTCCTTTAAACAGGAGAGATTAACAAGCCACCAAGGGCCTGCTGTGGGATTCTGACACTTTTAGTGGCTTGTGACATATGATTTGTGAATATCAATTCGCCTTCAAAAGCAGAAAGCAAATCTACCATTAGCATGAAGTATGCCAAAAGCTGAGTCTAGGTTACTTTGGTTGAAATTCATTAGGAAAGACATTTGCTAAGATAGGGGAATAAATCTTTTATTTGACTCAATATATGGATCATTTTTAAGTTCTCCTTTGGATTTAAAAATGGCTACATGTGGATGTAGGGGTTTAATATGAATGACTTTCTTTAATAAAGAGAATACTTCAAGTCTTGAACTTGGAAACTATGGGGACATTAAATAAAAGGGAAAAGTAAACTCTTAAAATTTTGCTTTCTTAGTGAAAGAATATATCTTTGGGCAGTTTGGCTTCCAGACAAATATTTCCCAAACTGCATGAAAATAAAGTATTTTCCCCTCATATGCGATTAGGTCAAAAGTATCATCTTTGATTTTAAGTAAATGACATAAAGAATTTCGAGCTGAAAGAACTGATAGAAAAATAAATTCATACTATAAAACTTTAAAACATTTCCAGTTTATCATTCTTTTAAAAGTTTACTACTGGAAAAGTACATATATTTTATTGTCCTGTTTCTATTTTAGTCATCACGAGTATCAAGACAGCATCAAAGATTGCTCAGGAGCCAACCTTTTGAAGCTGTGGGTACAAATTTGTAGATAGCAAGAAGAAGGATTCTTTGGTCTTTAGTAGGCAAAGTTGAGTCAGGAAAGCATAGATCACTGCATAAAGCTCCCCAGCTATAAAATTTAATCTCCTAATGTCCCATACTGTCAGCTTGCCTCTGTTTGATTAAATGATTTCAAATCAGACTAGTTGTAGGTTGTATCCTACGGAAAAGTGCAATATCATACTAAGTGCCTGTGCAGTGGGGTTGCTTTATCTGGTTCAAGTCCCAGCGTCATCTCTTATTAACTGTAAGACTGCAGTGAAATTACTCAGTCTCCTATCACCTTTACATTTCCCCATCTGCAAGTTAGGATGACACTAGTATCCATACCCTAGGGTTGTTTGAAGATTAAATGAGTACATATGTGAAGTATTTAGGACTCACTAAGCATTTAACACCATTAGCTGTTTTTCTTTTATCCCATTCTAAACACAGAACTGAAACAATATTTACAACTATGGAGCTAGGTATCAGCTGTTAAGACTCTTCCCCCAATTTACATCAATCATTCTATGTTGCCTAATAAAATCTTTGTTATATTGTTTTTAAACGCCACTTTTCCTGTGTATTTGATGTATTTTACTGATATCCAAAATGATAAATAACCAATGGGACATGAAGAACCCATATGTTGATTAAAACATAAATGCCTCCAAACATTTCCAATGATCAACATAGGAAAACAATTTTTTTCTGTGCAGTTAATCTAAGAGATTGTAGAAGCATTACTGAATGTTTATTATGTTTAAGGTAAAATAAGAATGAATTTAAGAATACCATTTTTTCTAAGTTATTTTTCTTTTTCTAGTATCTTTCTAGCTTTACTGTATGACAAAATGTCACTATTACTAGTTGAAAACTTTAATTCAATTAAAGTGTCAGTCACCGAATAAGGCCATGGGATGATAGGAAGTTTCAGAACAGGGTGCTTTTATTCCATAACCCTTGTGATCAAAAGGGATAATAGCATGACAATTTATGGCATTTTTCTGGTGAATAAAATCAGCAGTGTTCAATTTGAGATTTTTTTAAAAGTTGAAAAAAGTTGATGCCTTCTTTGAAGCACAAAACATCGGGCAAAAACACCTTTGGCCAAGTACCTCATAGAGCACAGCAGGATATAACAAATAATTTAAAACCCATGAAGTCTTTTTGGAATGTGAAAAACCCGACTATACTCCTTAAGGCTGGTCAGTACGATAACTATCTCAGATTAATAAATTATGGCCAGTGTCAGTGATTATGTACAGCTCAACTCAGATGAATATATTTTGGCTCATCTCATGAAGTGAATTTGAAGCTTTCAGTACAAAGAAAAAATATATAAGAAGAAATAAACATGGGAAAAAAAGATGCATCAGAGGGTGTGCTAATTGTTGATTTTGTATTCACATTTCCATATCCATATTTCCTGTGACTTTGCAGGAGACATTCTGTAAATTATTTGGGCTGTAAATCTGGTCTGAGATGTCTTTTGTAGGTATAAATAAATGTCACTTAACCAGAAAGGAGTCTTTCATTTGCATACTCATGGAATAGCCAGGGTGGCCATATCACACAGCCTTTGCTATAGTGCCTGCCAGTCTGAATCACCTGAATAAAGGGTCATATAGGGAACTGATGCTCAAACAATTTCCACAGCTGAAAGAAAGCCTTACAACAAAGAGGAATCCCCCTCAACAATGCCTAAGCCATTAAAGAGCTGCTGGAGTTTGGAAGATCATTTCCAGGAAACTCTAGAATCTCATCAGTATTCCTTTTTCGTGATTCTAGCTTTGGAAGCTGTGCAGCAAACTCAAGTGATCACTTTGAGGTTTCCGTTCCTGCTAACACTCTTGGGATTAGGGGTGCTTGTACACAGATTCCTGTGGCTTCAAAATAACAACAACAATAACAGAACAAGTGGGGAGGAGCCCTGAATCTCTAAAAGTTTGTTTACACAATTGTCATTTGATATAGCACCCCCCCAACTCTTCCTCATAAATAGCAGTGGCAGGGCACTATGACTTGGGGACGAAACAGCCAGCTTCAGACAGGTGTCGAGCCTCTCTCCCATCACCACAGATTTGGCACACATGACTCGTGCCTTGACAACCATGAGCTAAAGACTGACCTAATCTCAGATTTATCAATAACTTTCACCAACCAAAGAGTATTTACACTTCAGCATATGTTTTAACTCACTTTTAAAATTACTTCCTCTTTACAAAATATACTGGCACTTTCCCCATTCCCAGAATATGTGCAAAAAATGGAAAATATGCAAACACACAGTATGTGTATGAAATTCATTCTGCCAAGTTTTTTCCGTTACTCCAAGCTCAAACACCTTTGGCCTTTTGTCTTATCACCTCCACACCAAACTTAGTGTGTCCTTAATTTGATTATTTCTTAGAGGTTTGTTGGCATTAAGAATCACTTGAGGTGCTTATTGATGTTCAGATTCCTGTGTGTGTACCGCTGACCAGTCCTTCCAGAATAGGACTCTTATCATTCGCATTTTAAGCAAGCACCCTAGTACGTTCTGATCACGTGGTCCATAGGTCCAACTCTGAGAAATACTTAACATTGCCTATTACTACTAGCTCTTTCAAATTTGGCCTTTCTTACTCTTTTTGCTCCAAATATCTTTTCTGTGTACTTATTAGAAGGAATCTTATTTATATTAAGTGCTACCTCTCAAACCAGAACTCACAACCAGCCATTCTATTGCTAAGAATGTTTCAGGAGCCTTCTGTAGATTTGTATGGACCTCTGCTATTTGCCTGGTCTCAGAGACTACAAGTAAACAGTTTTGAATGCTTCCAGGGATGGTAAGATTGACCCTCACCGCTAGCAAACTCATTCTGCTCAAGATAATTGTGGATCGGATCCTTTACCCAGTTCCCTTGCATGAGAGCCCTATTCATATTTGCACCCACATTTCCCAATATCACCACCATTACCTCTCCTCAAATTACTTTAGCCCCAACGCTCAGTTAACAGTGAGTGTGAAGGAGAAAAAGGAGTGAGCTTTATCACACTCCAACTTAGGAGATGTCACAGTCAGCCTCAGCTTGGAAAAAAGCCCCATTGCTTTAAGACATAATAACAAAAACATTTATCTACTGTCTGCAATTTCATACCCCTATTGCTGGGAGAGAAACTAATTTTCTTCTTCTTATTTTTTTTTTTTTAGATTTTATTTACTTATGCATGAGAGACACACAGAAAGAGGCAGAGACATAGGTAGAGGGAGAAGCAGGCTTCCTGCAGGGAGCCTGATGCAGGACTCGATACCAGGACCCTGGGATCATGACATGAGCCAAAGGCAGATGCTCAACCACTGAGCCACCCAGGTGTTCCAATAAACTAATTCTCTATAAGAGGAAATGCCAGCTTTAGAATCATGCTTTTTTCCAGGCTTTAAAACTTTAAGTGATATAAACAGTCATGATAATACATTTTAGGAGAGTTGCCCCATTATGGAAACATCTTGTGATGTGAAAAGCTGAAACTAAGATGTTATGTGAATTTTATTCACAGCAACAGAGGAAAGAGGATGCAGAGTATAGTTTCTTTTTTTTTTTTTTTAAGATTTTATTTATTTATTCATGAGAGAGAGAGAGAGACACAGGCAGAGGGAGAAGCAGGCTCCATGCAGAGAGCCCAATGTGGGACTCGATCCCGGGACCCCAGGATCAGGCCCTGGGCTGAAGGCAGCACCAAACCGCTGAGCCACCCAGGTTGCCCCAGAGTATAGTTTCAAAGAGAGCAAATATGGCTTCAACATATTGAGACATTGAAATACTTTGCAGAGTACCACTTGCTTAATTATATTAATTATCCATTTATTAAATAGCTCTTCTATAACCTTTAGCTCTAAGAGGGCCTTTTTAAGTTGGAACAGTTCCCCTGGATTTAGCACGTACCTTCAGGAGTGCGGCTCTTGGGCCAATGAGGAAGAGAATAGATACTCTTTATTGAATATATAACCAAGTGAAAAATCAGACCACAGTTCTGCATCAATCAAAGCCCTTCTTCTGCTCTGGCAGGGCCCAGCAATCAAAGAACTAAACTATATTTTTTAAACAATGTTTTACAGATACAGAGTCATTGAAACTCATCATCAATTTAGATTCAACTAAAATTTGAGGTTCTATTATAAGCTTGATAGCTGGTTGGATATTTTTACAGAAGTTATTTTAATCTTCATTGATCAGATGAAGAATCTAGTCACCTATCTCAGACACTCAACAGGTAGATAAAGTGTTTGCACTTACATCTAAATTAATGCTTAGGGATCCCTGGGTGGCGCAGCGGTTTGGTGCCTGCCTTTGGCCCAGGGCGCGATCCTGGAGACCCGGGATCGAATCCCACATCAGGCTCCCGGTGCATGGAGCCTGCTTCTCCCTCCGCCTGTGTCTCTGCCTCTCTCTCTCTCTCTGTGACTATCATAAACAAATAAAAATTAAAAAAATAAAAAAAATAAATAAAATAAATTAATGCTTAGTACTTTTCATGATAAGATACTATTTTTGGGGGGGGCACCTGGTTGGCTCAATCGGTTAAGGGTCTGACTCTTGATTTCAGCTCAGGTCATGATCTCAGGGTCTTAAGATCAAGCCCCACATCGAGCTCTGCACTGGGCCTGGAGCCTGCTTAAGATTCTCTCTCTCCCTCTGTCCTTCCTTCAATCTCTAAAATAATAAATAAATAAATCTTTAAAAAAAAAGATACTGCTTTTGCCAAATTATCCTTAATTTGGGCCACATAAAATGGTCATGGCTGACTGTATTAGTTTCTTAGGGTTGCTGTAACAAATTACCACAATGTTGGTGCTTAAAGCAATAGAATTTTATTTCCTAACAGTTCTGGGGACCAGAAGTCCAATATCAGTTTCACTGGGCTGAAATAAAAATGTTGGCAGGAGGCAGCCCTGGTAGCTCAGCGGTTTAGCGCTGCCTTCAGCCCAGGGCATGATCCTGGAGACCTGGGATCAAGTCTCATGTCAGGCTCCCTGCATGGAGCCTACTTCTCCCTCTGCCTGTGTCTGTGCCCCCCTCTCTCTCTGTGTGTCTCTCATGAATAAATAAATAACATCTTTTGAAAAAAATGTTGGCAGGGTCATATTCCTTCTAAAGGCTCTCTAGGGGAGATATTATTCATTGCCTCTTCCAGATTCTTGAGCCACATTCCTTGGCTCATGGCCCTTCCTTCATCTTCAAAGCCAATAGTATAGCATCTTCAAATCTTCTCTCTGCTTCTATCATCAAATTACCCTCTGCCTTCTGTGTGTATGTCCAATCTCCCTCTGCCTTTATTTTATAGACATTTCTGATGGTAGTTAGAGCCTACTTGGATAATTCAGGGTAATGTCCTCATCTCAAAATTCTTTAATCACAGCTGCAAAAACACTATAATAACATCCAGAGGTTCCAGGGGTTAGGTCCCAGCATCTTTGGATGACCGTTAATGACCATTATTCAGCATACTATACCACCTCTGGACCTGCAAAATTCACATCCATTGCATAAGTAAACTCTATCTGGACATCCCTCAGGGTTTACACACAGCATAAACTCCCCTCTAAATTATCATTTAATGGGGCAGCCTGGGTGGCTCAGCGGTTTAGCGCTGCCTTCAGCCCAGGGTGTGATCCTGGAGACCCGGGATTGAGTCCCATGTTGGGCTCCTTGCATGGGGCCTACTTCTCCCTCTGCCTCTCTCTCTCTCTCTCTCTCTCTCTCTCTCTCTGTCCCTCATGAATAAATAAATAAAATCTTTAAAAAAAATAAAATCTCATTTAAATATCATAGTTAAGAAATCCCAAGTCTTATCACCTACGTATTCTGAATCAGATGTGGGTAAGACTCTGGGTATGATCCATCCTGAAGCAAAATTCCTCTTTATCTATGAATCTGTAAAACTAGAAAATAAAGCATCTCTTCCCAAAATACAGTGGTGGCACAGGCATAGTACAGCTGTTATAGACATTTTCATTACAAAAAAGGAAAAGTGGAAGGAAGAAAAGTGTCACCAGTCTCAACCATTTTGAAATCTAGTAGGGCAAATTCCTGTAGATTTCAGCACCTTAGAATAGTCCTCCATAGCTTGAGGGTCTTGCCTCTGGGCCTATGTTTATGGTCTCTACCTCTATACCTATGGTTCAGCCTTCTGTGCCTAAGGCTCTACTCTCCTGGTGATCCTGGTGATCCTTCCAGGGATTAGAACTTACGGTCTTTGGGTGGCTATTATTCAGCATATCATAGTTGTTATCTCTTAATATCAGTATGCTTGCAGAATCTGGTCCTTAATCTAGGGAATGAGCGTATTGATATAGAAATATTTTAATAATAATTTAGTTCAATGCACTCATTTCATAGATTAGGTATCTGAAGACAAGTTAAAGTAAATGGCATGCCTAAGATTGCACAGCAGATGTTCTAACACAACCAAGACTATGAACCACATGCTTTTACTCCTATTCTTTGCAGTACATTCTCCTTCTCTAAGTGAATTACCAAGAGTTGTTCATTTCTTAATTGTTACCAAACTACTCCAGTATCCAAGTATAACTCTGAAACAAAAAGTGTCGCACAGCCAGCACCAATTTTAAAACAGAATAAAGTCATCATTTATATCCATTGATCATAGGCAATAGTAACTTAAGGAAAATGGGAAAAATATGAAAAAGAATCCATTTCAAGGGTTACATAATATTTCGATTTAGAAGTTTGTATGAATTTAATGGCTTAACATTCAATTAAATAATGATGGGTCTAGCATTTTCTAAGTTCTCAGAACTGTAGAATTTAGACCTGATGTAATTTTAAAAGATAAATTTACTTCAACCACATTTTGGGGGTTAGGTGTATTAATCATACTTTTCAGACCAAGTGACCGAACCCAAGAGTCTAAGTGACTTGGATCAAGGACATGCAGTTAAAAACAACAATCTTTACCTAGTAAATATATAGAAAGGACCCATTATATACCAGACTCCGTATTGAGGGTTTGCATGTGAAGGTCAATGTGATATGTACTGCCCTTACCCCCAACAGGTTTTCTGTGTTTGAGGAAACTAGATGGGCAAACTAATAAAGCATGATAATGTGTTAAAACACTAGAGACAAAGTGTTTGGGGAATGTTTGGGAAGGCTTTCTAGAGATGACATCTAACAGGATGTTGAAAAGAAGAGTGCTAGGGACAAGGACAGAAACATCACTCCAGCCAGACCTAGTAGTGTTTGCAAAGTCTGGACATGAGGGGACAAGGCATATCCTGGAACTAACATCAACTCAGTATGTCTACAATGGGGGGTATAGTAAGAAATGGGGTAGGGGCTTAATAGGAAACAAATCATGAGGGCCTTACATGTTAAGGAATATAGATCTTGTTCTAAGGACATTGTGAAGAAATTAAAGTATTTAATGGGGAACTGGCTTGTGTAGATTTGTGCCATACATAGACCAAACTAGCTTAGGGTGATTTTGCCTTCGAGAGTGAATAGGGTGCTATTAATAATATGCCAGAGCAAGAGGCGCATACTGACACTGTCTGAGCACACCAAGGCAGAAGTCACCCTAGACTGGCCTAGGTTTGAATCCTGACTCACTCATGCTATCTAACTTGAGCCTGGCACCAAAACTTCTAGATTCAGTTTTCTCATCTAAATATAGTATGAGAGTAACAATTACCCATTTTATAAAATTTTTCTGAGAATCAACCCATGAAAACATAAAAATGCTTTATAAATGAAGCAAATTAGTATGATAATCACTTTTCTGTCTAATCTTATGTTAGCCCATGACTTAGGGATCCTTTCAGAAAAGGAGATAATTAAAAACAACACAGTAGTCATTGCATAAAATAGTAATGAGAGCTAACACTTTGAGCTCTTCAAAGGTGCCCAGTCCTATAATCGAGGATTTCACATTTATAGTCCCAGTTGTAAGTTTACAATCTCATCCAACAGTGACAAGGTGGGTGATGTTATTATCTTCACTTAGAGTTGCAAAGATCATGACCAAGTAATTTGCCCAAGGCCACAAAGCTCCAAAGTTTTAGAGCCCTGATTCTATACCAAGAAGTTTGTCTCCAAAGCTCATGGTCTTCGTTGTGGGTGCAGTTGCATTTGGTGTGTCCCATGCCTAGTTTGTTTTAAAAATATGTAAATATATATATTTTTTTTGCAAGAAAAGGAGCTGTATTTACTTTGTTTCTTTTCCTAAAAACCTAAACCAAGTAAATCTGAGATACTTTAGAACAGGAAGGACAAGAAAAAATATGCAACAGGAGCAAGTAATATTGAGTCCTCAGTAGTTGCCTTTGGGAATCTGCTGAGAAATGACAAAACCCTTCCGAATGCTATGTATATTTTAAGAACTTCGGCACTAGGGACTATTTTAAATTTTTAAGTAATGATGAGTGCTAAAGATGGTGTCATTTGGTGGAGATCAGAACTACTTTTTCATGTCCCTAGTATAAAATTAGTTTTGGGTTTTTGTCTGCTTTCCTGACCAAGCTAGAATTTTGATGTTTCAGTTATGTCTATTCTACTATAATTTATATACTCTTTTAAAGTATTTCTCTGGTTTCTGCTTGTTTTTCCTTTACTCCAAAAAATAAAACAAATAAGAAAGGCCAATTTTAAATGAAAACTGTGTTAATGGGACACCTCGGTGGCCTCATCTGCCTTTGGCTCAGATTGTGATCCCAGGGTCCTGGGATCGAGTCCCGCATTCAGCTCCCGTCAGGGAACCTGCTTCTCCCTCTGCCTATGTCTTGACCTCTCTCTCTGTGTGTCTCTTATGAATAAATAAATAAAATCTTAAAAAAAAGAAAACTATGTTAATGTAATATTTTAGCAGAGAAGTCCTAAATACCATGGTATTTACATACTCCACTATCACATGACAACATATTCTAGTGTATTTTCCTTTGTTTTTCTTAAGGTAGTGCCAGCCTAGATACTCTGCTCCACCCCCTTCACCTGTCCATTATTGCCTGGACACTTCATGTAAGGTTCTGTGCCCTCTTTAGGACATTCTTACTCCTTTCTCTGTGTTATCCTTAGTGTGAAGTTCTTATCCTTAGTGTGACTCTGTCCATGTCATTCATGGTGGCTGTTCGCTTAATTTCTGTCCTGCTTCTTTGGTGGTTAGTATAAATGTCTTACATTATCTTCCAACTCCTTGTCAAAGTCTCCTGTCTACCTTTAGATTGTAAACCCTTTGAGGCTATGGGCCAAAGAGGTCACAGTCATGGGATGAGAAATAAGAACTTTACAGAATTTATTAAGAACTGAGCATCTGTGATAATCCTGGTTCAAAACTATATCATAATTTGAAGCATAGTTTGTCTCGAAAGTATTTAGCCTAGAGTCACTTTTGTCTTTTTGCCTTTTCTGCAATAATCTGCTTTCCTCCATTCTCTACAGTTACCTGTTTCATTCCTGTTTGTCTTCCTTTGTTCTTTTACAATACGTCCTTGAAAATATTTGTTATCTTCTTTATTTTCAACTCTTGGCTGTCTCCTCAAATTATCTTCAATTTTCAAATATCTGCTACTAGTCTTTTAATAAATCAGACCTTTACTCTTTCCCCCTCCAAACTTTAGAACATTACAAACACTACAATTTGCAAATCCTAAATAATTTCAGGTGTTCTAATATGTCCCTTTTCTAAAAATACCAGGTGTATTCCTCATTCCTGTCTCTTTCTTCAGCTCCAATATTTTTACTTCCCACTTCAGCGAATCATCTGCTAGTTGCTTTCCTAATCCTTTCCCTTAAAACAAAGGGAAGCATCATATGTACATTTTCTTTACAAAATAGCCACTTAATGAGGCCTTAATTTGGCACCAAACACCATTAAGCTAGTCCCTGTATTAAGTCTGACTTCTCCAAACTTCTCACCAAGCCCCAGGCTCAGTATGCCAATTCTGTACTTCTTGGAGGAGGCACCAAACACTCCTCATGCTCTTCTTACCAGTGCTCTTCTTACCACCTTCAAATGCCTCTAATTAACTAGGAGGTTTAGAATAGTTACTAATTGTGTTCTTTTAGAGTATACTACTTGCTTCTTCCATAGCATTTACCCTAATTTTTCATCACACAGCTCTTTGTTTATTTGGTTTGTTTTTCTTTTTTTTGGTCACTGTCTTTAGAGTGAATCTCTGTCAGAGCAAAGCCAGCATCTTTTTTCAGTACTATATGTAGTGTCGTACAGTATCTGACACAAAACAGGCACTTGATTTCTGTTGAATGAATAATCTCACTTAATCTTTACCATATAGGAAAGAGGAAGGTATTGTTAATATTGTTGTTTTACTGATAACAACTGGCTGAAGCCATACACTATTGTCTGGCAGCTCAGAGTCTCAACTACACCACTTCTGTTTCTTCAAAACTCATTTTCAATCCAGGGCCATGCTTGTAATCACTTTTAATCAAAGCCCACACTTTTAATCCCTCTATCTTACTGCCTCTTTAGCAGGAACTCTGGACTTAGCCTTTCTTACTTTGATATTGCGGCTGCGATTACTTCTGTACGATTCCTTTTAGATCACAGGTTCTCATTTCAGTTAATTTAACTCAAATGCCAGGGCTTGGGTTATATTTCCCTCACACCTTTCTTGTCATGTCAGCCCTTTTGCAGTGCT
The DNA here is from genome assembly GCF_048418805.1 of Vulpes vulpes. Lineage (NCBI taxonomy): Eukaryota > Metazoa > Chordata > Mammalia > Carnivora > Canidae > Vulpes > Vulpes vulpes. Next base: position 124,542,710 of record NC_132783.1, on the reverse strand, counting down.
ACTCATTAGCTTGATCTCTTTCCTGGAAGTTCCAAACCCTAGTCTCCATCATTCTAGCAAAGCATGTCTTCCTCTTTCTACAATCTGTATCTAAATACTCTGTCTTCTGCTTTTCCTCTGGTTTCTAACACTCTAATTATATGTTCTTTACCATCTCCCTTGCTTCAGCTTTATTTTTTTTCTTGTTTCAGCTTTAAAGCACTTCTGTAGTTTCATTTATCATGCTTTTGTACCATAATATGATCAATATACTCTTTTTTTCATACTTGTAGAATCACACCCTTCTACAGAGATGTTCCAAAATATGCCCTAGAAATCTGGCTTACTACATTGGTAATTAGCGTTATTAATATCATCACAAATATGTCTCACTTTAGATGAGAAATAGTTTGCATATTAATATCATGTGTCACCATTTTCCCCATGTTATAAAATATTAATTTTTCTTTTAATAATTCTATCAATAAGTCAAAGCAACTCAGGCTTTGGAACTATATCTACATTTATATATCTATATAATTTGAAACCAATTGTAAAAAGAAGCTTGACTTTTAATTATTATGGTAACAGAGCAATCTAACTTATATAGTCACATTCTGTATATAATAAAAATAAATTTAATTCAGCAATCAGTACAAAAAGGGGAAGAAACAAGCATACACATATGCTATTAATTCAAATTCTAACTCCCATTAGTGTCTTACTTACTATCTTTCTAACAAAGATATGTGCATTTCTATATTTGGTCATTCTAGAGTATATATTCATGTGTATTTTACATTTTTCCCCTTTGACAACTATTATGAATGAGTAAATGGGTTTTGTTTTTATTTTTATTTTTTTTAAGATTTTATTTATTTATTCATGAGAGACACAAAGAGAGAGGCAGAGACAGAGACAGAGGGATAAACAGTCTCCATGAAGGGAACCCAATGTGAGACTTGATCCCAGGACGGCAGGATCACGCCCTGAGCCAAAGGTAGACACAACCGCTGAGCCACCCAGGCATCCCTGGGTTTTGTTTTTAAATGCTACATTTGGGGCAGCCTGGGTGGCTCAATGGTTTAGCGTTGCCTTCAGCCCAGGGCGTGATCCTGGAGACCCGGAATCGAGTCCCCTGTCGGGCTCCCTGCATTGAGCCTGCTTCTCCCTCTGCCTGTGTCTCTGCCTCTCTCTGTGTTTCTCAAGAATAAATAAATAAAATCTTTAAAAAAAAATGCTAATTTGGCAGGGATGTATAGAGAAGCTTTGTAATTTAAGAAGTTGGAAATAGTAAAGACCTTTATGATTAGCATTCATCTTCTTTGAAATAAATGATGACTAAAATGGAAGAGAAATAGTTATCTGATTTCCTAAATCATCTTCACTTTAATGACAAAAGAAGTATGGAAATTGACAAAGTAGCTGTTAAGTGTTACATGTATTAAAACAATTTATTTTCTTTTTAATTTTTTTTTATTTATGATAGTTACAGAGAGAGAGAGAGAGAGAGAGAGGCAGAGACACAGGCAGAGGGAGAAGCAGGCTCCATGCACCGGGAGCCCGACGTGGGATTGGATCCGGGGTCTCCAGGATCGCGCCCTGGGCCAAAGGCAGGCGCTAAACCGCTGCGCCACCCAGGGATCCCGTATTAAAACAATTTAAAAGAAAGGTAAAGTGAACCTGCAGAGAGTTATTGGAAACAGAATATTTAATCTGGAGGAAAAATGCAGCAAGATGGTGATTTAGTAACCAGACAATCAACATTCATTCACAGAAGGTATTTATCTGTGGTTTGCCTATTTCATTAAAGGCAGATCTCTAAGAAATTGACCCAAATGCTGGGATAAGAGACAATGCACTGGAGATTCAAAATGAGAAAAGACCCCTGTGGAGTATGTGGAATTGACATTGCTAAAGACTTTTATGCATAGAATATAAGCTATCTGTCTTGGATGTTGCACATCCAAAAACGTTGAGGCTGCTGGCTTTAACTCTATAGTCTGGCATGCTGAGCAGTGATAATGGATGCCTTTCCCTGGCTTACATGGTATTTAAAGGGTTTGGAAACCAGAGAAGGTGGGGTGGTGGGAGAAAACAAGAAAAAGAGGAAAAAGTAATGAAGGGGTTAAAGGACTGAAAAAGTATCATGGATTCACATTGCCTCAGAGTTGGGGCTATCACAAATGTCTAATATTTCAGGTGAATAAATGCCTCAAGACAGAACTATTGGAAGCTGATGAGGCTTGAATTAGACTCTATGAATATGCCAGGTTATCCTCAAACAGGGACAATGTGTCAAAAAAAGGTTAAGGATGAACTAACACGCATGTTTATCAGTAAATCATGTTTTGGTTTAGTTTGTTTAGTAAAAAAACATGTTAACACCAGGTTCTTGAAAGAAAATATGATTATAGAAAAATGCCTTTTAAAAAGTTCTCAATTTTGCAGTTAACCACTGCTACTTGGAATTAAGTTGCACTAATCCACATTATTCATAATTAAGTTATAGTTGTGGTACAATTATTAGGTTATGTTTTGTTGACATTTACTTCAAGTTGGGGATACATCAACTTAATCAATACTTTGCCTCTTCTGTTATGGTTAATTAAATGGTTCATTAATCTCTCAATGTCATCATTCACTGTAGGAAGCATGCCAAACATTTGAAAATTCCTCATTAATGATAACACACATACTGACAGATTAGATATAGGTAAAGGTGGACAGATTTAGGCTGAAGAATTATTAGGTGAACTATACAATGAGGCAATGCTTTACTGCCAGCACTATGAATCTTTCAGATGGTAATTGGATGCACGTGTTAGCAGCAGTAAAAAGTCACTGTCCAGTTGTCCACCTTACATGGGAATCTACTCTGAGTGTCTTCTTTGATTTATTGTTCCAATTAGAACACAGTGTTCAAAGAAAGAACACAACTGACCTGATTTAAAGGCAAGGGGGCCTTTAAGGCCATTATTTGGTAGATGACCTGGCTCCCTTTTAGATATCTTGAAACTTTCTATTTGTGTAAATGCTGTACTTATTCTTAAGTATTTGGTTTTTAAATGATCCTATAAAGCATGACACTGTATATTCATTAATTCTTGATCAGAATGTCACTGATGGTTTCCCAAGATCAGGTACATTTTCTTTCACTAACTTTAAAGGCCTCTTCCTAGGTTGTCACTTGTTATATTGACTGACTGGCACAGGTAAAGGTAACAGGCACTGAAAAATAAGGGTGCCAATGATGAAAAGTAAGTATTTTTAATTGGCAAAACCAAATAACAGACACCACTAGTCAAATGGTAAATGTAAATGATCTTAAATCATTTTAATATGCCATGAAAAATAAAGATATTTCTGCATAAAGGACTTGAGACAAAACGAGGTTTGTTATTTTCTAGACTGTGATAAAGCTGTATTAAAATGACAAACATAAATCTTATGTCCATCTTACTGGAAAATTAAAAGAGAACTCTAATTTCTGGGAGGGAAATGCTAATGTTTTACTTATATTAAGCAAGTATCAACTATTAATGCTAACAAATGTTGGAACAGTATACTAAAAATGTCATCTGAATTACTCTTCATTGCAAAGTTCACAGAATTAACGTTAAGATAGATAAAAATCACTTTGAACTAATACGCATGTATTATTCTTCCTTCTGAAGCATAATAAAGAAATAACATTTGTACCACAATTTTGGATAAGCATACAGACATTTAAGGCTTAGGAAAGACGTAGATATTCACAGGCAGCTCATAAATGTGAGGAACATTAGCTCCATTTCAAATGAGCTGTCAACTTTTTTCCAACATTTTGGCTTGTGGAAAGTTGGACGTTTGAACAATAAATGGCGTTCGCCTCTGCACATTAAGGTAACAGTGCAGAAATTTAAAGTGCTCCTTCATATTCTGCTATAAGTTCATTGAACACTAAAAAAATGAACTGGAATAAGCCTTTTTGCTCTGAACCAGACAGTAAAAATGCAGAAGAAAATATGCATGCGATGGGTCATTCAATAAGGCACATTTTTTCTTTTAAATTCTGTGCTTAAACATCATTTTGAAAACACCTGTTTTTAAAGAGTGGTCCATACCTTCGCCTAATAGATCCCTGAAATACCCAAGACCTACCTAGAGATTGGGGTTTCTGAGTTCTCATACTTTAGTATTGGCATGTGCTTTCTGCCAACTGTTTTCTTGGGTTTCACTTGTAGCTTATAAATCAGGTCTGTAAAGAGGAAACTCTGTAATTGTGCATTTTTAATAGATTTATGATAAAGCCATCAGAGTGGAGAGTCCATATGATAGAAATGCAGTAAAGGTAACAGGACAGTGTCATGTAAACATTAAAAACAGTGTCTTCCACCTTCATAAATCCTCAGTGTGCGTGATTAAATGCTGCCAGTTATAAATTATACAACCAAACTCTAGAAATGACTACAGTTTAAGTAAGACACTAGAGGAAGCTTTAAGTTGTACATAAGTTTTCTTTCCAAAACACATTGTATATTTATTAGGAGATGATATTCAAGTCCCTATTTTCCTCAACAGTTACTTTCTCATGTTATTTAACTACTTACAGTAAGTCCTAGTCCTGATGTAAAAGTAATAATGCAAGCCTTTAATCCTAGACAGTAATTTGTCATTTATATGTGGTGAAGTACCTTTTTGATATGCAGACTCATTTTGAAGCTTTCTTAACATATATATATATAGCTTTAGGTCTCTAAGATTTTGCCCTTTTTAGAGTCATATATCAGAAGTTTCTGCAATAGCCCAATTTCACACTGGTATTTACAATCAAATTATTTTTATTACATATGGGAACAATTAAACATTTTGCCCTCAGCTGTAAACAATTACTATATACAATAACATTCATGTATTTTTCTTAAATGGTCATGTATTTCTAATGCCCTCTGTTAAAAAGTTGAGATCTATGTACATGTAGTTTGTGTTTCCAAAAGCATATATATTCTCAAACAAAATATCAAAAGAGATATTTCACTTAGATAATGCATCACCTGCAGTGATGATACCTTGAACATGTTTCATTTCTGTTCCTCTCTCAATTTACTACTGTCTCAGTTTGAACCTGAAGAACTATTGGTGTTCATATCAAGAAGCGATTAAGATTTTGCATAATTTGTTTTTTAGAGTTTTGGGATGTCCAATTCAAATATATTGGCATCAATGTTGCCAGTAGCAGAGGTAAAAGAAATAATATAACCAAATAGATTTAGTCTTGACCTAACTCTGTCAATTTCCAGTTGAATGACCTTGGGTAATTTACTTTTTTCAGCTTCATCTTTGAAAAAATGTGGATAGTTATAGCTAAATTACAGGACCACTATGTGTTCAATGATATATGTATTTGAAGAAATAGAGCACATGCTACACAGTACATACCGATTTCTCCATTGTTTCCCAAATTCCTTTCCCACAAAGACTCATAGGCACTGTGGCTTTCCATTTTGAGAATAGCCATTCTTGGCTCTCTCAAGTTTAGGGATACATTTTATTTTTTCACTAGACTCCCTTTTTCTACAAATGACAACCATGGGAGAAGCCCACAGTGCACTCACATCCAGAAATAAGTCTACCAGTTCCAGTTGCAAGGGTACCTAACAGCTGTATCCAGCCTTTCCAGGAGGCCAGAACTGGAGCTGAGTGGTAATGTTTCAAGGGCAAAGCTCTAGATGTAAAGAATGATAAAACAAACTTAAATGAGTCTAAGCATATCTAGTGACAGATACACTGCAGCTATTCTAAATTATTCAAGCTTTCTTAGACTTGTAGCAGAAGAAACATAATTCATCTCTGCTCCTTTTATTCTATTTTCATATAATGGCATAGAAGCAAACCAAAAACCACCCCCTCCACTAAAAAAAAAAAAAAAAAAAAAAAAAAAAAAAAAAAAAAAAAAGTTAAAATCACCCAAATTGAGAAGAGTTTCTTTAACACATGTAATATTTTTAGAACCATTCAATTTCTGGGAACCAGCTTTGGAGGTAGAAGTTAAAAATGATTTTGCAATGCTTATGGGTGATTTCCTTACTTCCCCTTTGTTAGTATTTTGCTGGCAAAAAGCCAGGAAAGCAGTTGTTTAATTACCCAGGACATCCCAAACATGTAACCTCTTAGATAAGCTGTTACTGTATTTTAGCAGCAATAATACTAGGGTCAAAGTAACAAAGAAAATTAAGCTTCAAATAAGCAAACCTCAAAAGAACAGCTTTGTGTATTGAGAATAATTAATAACTTGTTTAGGAAAATGTTACTGAAAAGTGGTTTTTGGACAAGGAACTGACACTCTTCAGAAACCCTAATATTTAACAGGCTACCATTTGGTGGGCTGGCTGGCTGGTTACCCTGTAGGCATGGCAAAAGTTTGTTCACATGTAATTATGCAACATTTAGACAATATCTTAATGATACCATGTAGTTCAGCTGAATCAGTCCAGCTGGAAATTGTAGCAGTGTTCTGATTACCCAGCCACATGTGAAATTAAGGTTTTTTCAACCTCTACTTTTCACTTGCCATGTCTTGATACAGATGTTCTTGGAAAGCCTAAATTGTTTATAGTTTGACATTATTTGCCAGAGTAAGCCCCACCCCTTTGATTTTCAACCATTGATTACAACTGCATTACTATATAAGATAGGATATTTTAACAGGGACTACTGGTATACTTTTCCTATGGAAGAGATATTATATTTTGGACGGTTGGGATAGAAATCTTCCACAATAGTTTTTATCAATAAAAATTGTATACCTTCCTCTTTGCAGATAATTCTTACTGTAAAAATGTAATTCAATTTATACCCCTGGCAATCATTTTATTAAGTAAGCACATATGATTAATATTTTAGAAAATAGTAATTTCAGTTGCATAAACAAACTAGTATAGATTGGTCTTTGTGTCACATTGTAAAGACACTTAAAATATAGCAAAATCAAATTAGTGTCCAAAAACAAACAAACAAAAAATTTGCTCAAGGTTAACACTTTGAAAATAAACTAAAAATACAAAGAAGAGTTTCAGTCAATGGGGTTTGTTTTGTTTTGTTTTTTTAACTCCCAGCTCACTCTTCAGCAAGTGTTTGGCTTACTTCTTCCCTGTCCCCATCGACCTTCCTGGATGACACCACAACTAATTTTGTTTTAGAAGTGAACAAAGGTACTAAGTTTTTAATCAACAACTATAATATCTCTACATAGTATCTAATGAATTCAGGGAATGAATGACTTTCAAACAAACCCCCCCCCCACATAAATGACATTATTTCAGCCATTTTCTATGAATCAGAATGGAAAAAAAGAGGTAATGGGTTTTTTAACATCTCTATATTAAACGCAAGATGGAATATTTTTAAATACTTTCACAATATTTTTATTACTTATAAACATATCGCTAATTTTAGTAAATGGAAGCAGCAGCTGAAGAGGAACAGAAGTTAATGTTGAATACATGTGGATCCCCAAATAAGGAATCTAAGTCTTAATTCTTATAAATCTTTATTTAAAAAGAAAATCCTAAATTCTGATTAGCTGTCTTTCCCAATCGTACCAGGTACTCTTCTGGGCCAAGGTATCTGGGAATGTCCGACCCATGTATTTAAGTGAGTTGGCAAGAAATTCCCAAACAACTGACACATAAAGGTCCCTTTAAAAGGTAACTTAGGAAAGACCATTGAGATAATGCTAAATGGTCATTAAAGATGTTTAAATGTCATTGTCTACTGTCTTCAGTGTGCCATTACATAGCCTCGGGATCCTTTCAAATAGCCATCAATAGAGGGTGAATAAGTCTCACCACTTGAAAAGTAACTAGGAAAGGAAGCCAACAGAGTAATCTGGCTTTGCTGGACTGATTCAAGAGACACAATATCCACCCCTCCTCTTCTAGTTCTCCCTCCCCCTACCCAGCCCACACCCCTGCAAGAAAGGAAGAAGAGAAAGAGCTAAAGAAGGAAAGAGAGAAAGGAAAATGGAAAGAAATCTAGGGATGGGGCTGGGGGTGGGGGTGGGGGGGTGGAGGGGGGGGGGGAGGCAGCATAATTAATCCTGAGCAGAAAACTTCATCCAATGGGGACAAACTTACAGCCATGGAAACAGACTTATGACTCTTACTTTGAAAATAAAAGAATGACAATGAAACTTGTGTGAGGTCTGTGTGAATCCAGTCCCAGATGTTTACAATGCTGTAGTAGTGTGGCTCTGCAATATGAGAGGTTTCAGAAGAAACGAGTACAACGGGACACCACAAAGCAGCGCATATGCCATTGACAATGCAGACGTGAGCATCATGTTACCGAGAGAGAAGGCAGGCGGAAGACAAATAGCAGCGCTGGTGCCTGAAAAGCTAACTTCATGGGCTGCGATCACTCAAACCAACATGAGGGGTCAAGGAAAAAAAAAAAAAATCAAAACCAGAAAAATGTTTGCACTCCTGTCCAGATAGGTAGTAGGGTAAAGAGATGGGGGGTGGGGAGCCCGAGGAATTGACTTTTCTTCCTTAAATAAAGCTCCCATAAAGCCCCTGTAATTGACAGCGGATAATTATTTTCAGCTTGAGGAAACCGTCCCAAACCTCTTAATAAGATTGCCAGCGAAAAGAAACAAAATGTGTTTACCCGGAGCCACTTCCAGAAGGGAGGGAAAGGGGGACCTTGGGATGAGGTGCGGCGGGGTTGACGGAGCCGGAGAGGGGGCATCGGGCACCGCAACGACTCTCGGGCGCCCGGCGAGGTCCCGGGAATGACAAGCCGGGGAGCCGGGGCGGACGGGGTGGCAGGGGGGGGGGGGAGCCGGGGCGGACGGGGTGGCGGGGGGGGGGGGAGCCGCGCCAAGGGGAGGGGGCGGCAGCTCGATGTATGGGGGGGGGAGTGATTTAGTGTGAAAGTCTTCCACTTAATCATTTTACAGGGGTTGGGGACGTAAATATTTAGCTGGCCACATCTGGAACAGATTTCCCCCCCTTGTGGGGTGGGGGGTGGATAATTGGAAGGAGGGGAGCGCGCATTTGTTACTTACTGTACGGGCAGTTCTCCTTCTTGGTACCGCTGACCTTCCCGTTCTTCTCAATCTTGAGAAAGTACTTGGTGAAAGAGAAGAGCTTTCTCCAGCGGACATCTCCTTGGAGGTGATTGTAGCTCCGCACATGCCTCCCCGCACTGGAAGGAGGGGAGAAGGAGGAAGAGGACGAGGAGGAGGAGGAGGAGGAGGACGAGGAGGAGGAGGAGGAGGAGGAGGAAGAGGAGTTGGTGGCCTCTGGTGACACCATGTCCTGACCAAGGGCTTGGCAGGTGACAGGGATGGAAGACACCAAGAGCAGCAACAAGAAGCAGCAGCAGCAGCCAGGCAGGTGGGGAGAGGCTGAGGCACAATGTGTCAGTATCCATTTCCACATTGTACTGAAACTCTCGGCACTGGAAATTGTCTCATCAGAAGGAACATACTGGAAGGGTAAGCCCTGGTGCGAGGCAAGGAGACAGCTGGAGGTGGCGGCCGCTGGTTAGCTCCCCCGGGGCGCGGATCTGGCCAGAAGCGAGTGCACCAACATCCATAACTCCCCGCAAGGGCCGCGCCTCTCCTCGCTGCGTCCTGGGAGCCGCGGCCGCGCGAGCCTCCCGGTGAACGTGGACGTGGGTGGCCGCGGTAGCGGGAGCTGGCGGCGGCGGCGGCGGCGGCGGCGGCGGCGGGGCTCTGGGTCACAGCGCGCTCCACGCCCCTCGGGAGCTACTCTGTTCGCTTCTTCACTCCTTTCTTCACCATGTTAGATGCAAAAAAACAAAAACAACAAAAAACAAAAAAACAAAAAAAAACAAAAAAAAAACGAAAAAAAGGTCTGAAAAACAGATGACAGCGCGGCGAACAAACCCCGCGGCGGCCGGGGCGGAGGCCGGGGAGCCGCTGCGCCGCCCCGGGGTGGGCGCCCACGGCCCACGGCCCCTCCGCGCGGAGCCCCAGCCTGCGCGCCCGTCCGCAGAGCGCGTCCCTTTGGAGTTGTCAGAACTGGAGGCAGCTGCCGGTCGCCGCTGTCTCCTTCCCCCCTCTTGCTTTCTCTTTTTGGTGGTGCCTGTGGATGTGAAGCCTCCAGAAAGTCCCTTCTTGTTTGGGGGAGATGGCGGTTGGTGTTTTGTTTGGCCCTGTTTCCCCCCCGCCCCCTCCCCGCCACCCCCTTCCTTTGGGAAGGCCGCTTGTAAACAGGTTGCAGCCCCGAGTCCAAATGTCAGAGATTCGGAGCCAGAGGTGGGCTCAGCCTCTGCTGGTCAAGCCTCCTTTGCAGGGGTGGAGAGCGGGGGGGAGGGGGTCAACCGGCGGTGGGACATCTGAAACCCTCGGCTGCTGGGAACTCCGGGAGGGGGAGGGGGAGGGGGCCGGGGCCGGGGGGGGGGGGGGAGCAGGGGAGCCGGGAGCAGAGAGCGCGGTGCCTGCGCGCGCGGAGCTGGGGGGGCCGGGTCCGCTCCCCGGGGCCCCGCGGCCGCCGCCCCCGCCCGCGCCCGCGCCCGCGCCCGCGCCTGCAGCCCCCGCGAGCTGCCGGGGAGCGCCCGTGCGCCGGCGGCGCTGGCCAGCGGCGCGAGCTGGGTGCTCGGGCTTTCCGAGGTTTGCTGCCTTCCAGCCCGAGCCAGTCCCCTCTGGGGAGCCCCTTTCTCACTTGCTTTCCAGCGCAGGATCCCCCCACCCCACCCCACCCCACCCCCGGGCTTTTGGCAGTGAAGTACTTGAGAGCCACCTGGAGCTCGGTGCTTGGCTGACTGGTTGTCCCCCCACCCACCCCCACCCGCACCCCCACCCCCACCCCGGCCCCCACCCACCCTCTCTGGCTCCCAGAAGAAGGAGAGAGGCTGGGGAAGAAAGCAGAGGATGCTGCGGACAAAACCCTCTAAAGCAGCAGATTATAAACTGGTCGCAGCGAGCCCAGAAAAGGGGAGACGTAATTAGCTGCTTTTCCTCCTCTTTTGCCAGCTTCCAAGGAGGTCTCCGCTTTAATGAATCACTGATTTCTCGCTTCCGTTGCCGAAGTAAAAAGTTCACACTTTGGCCCTCTCTGCCTTTTAAGCTCAGGGAGATTTATCGTCACCCTTAAAAGTCGCCTCTCTCTTGGCGCAGATGAAGTGGGGGACCGAAAAGAGCGACTGCTCATTGCTGGCAGGAGCCGTCCACCGAATCCCGCTGCACTTCAAAGCGAACGCACGTAATACTGAGATTGGCAAGATTGACCCGCGCGATTTGCCCCCCACGTTCTGCTGTCTTGTACGCGCTTTGCCATAAAAAGGGGCGTCTTTTTCCTACCTTTACATTTAATGTGAAGAGAGCTCTATTTTGCAATGCAATTGCACTACCAGTTCTCCCTCTTTCTCACACTCACCACGTCCCAACACCCTCGTTTGCTAGCAGTGCTGGCAGCCCAGGTGTAGACAGAACCAAATCCCCCTCCTGGAAGACTTGCCAAGAACCAAGAGGCACGAGAGGCAAGTAACTGTGATCATCGGTCCCTCCGAGATAGTTCCTAGAGAATCACTACGAGCATTGCTCTCAACTCGGGAGGGCTGGACTGGGAGGAGTAACTGAAGATGTAAAGGTGTAAAATATTTATGGTCTCCTGTAAGGCAGTTGGATGTTAGTGTTATGTTGAAGCATATGAAATTGCCACTATCTCATATTTTTTGACCTTCCAAAGTGGCAATTTCCTATGGTTCAGCTTAATATTTAGAGACTGCTGTTCTAAGATGGAGAGTCACTTCAAGGTGAACTTGGGAGTTTGACCTCTGTAACTAATTCGAAGGGAGCTAATCAGAAGAACTTGTGTATATGCCACAAGCCAGGATCCCTATAATACGCGTTTGACCTCAGTCTTCATTGTGAACAGGAGAAAATACAGAGAAATAATAATAAAAAAAAAATCTAGCTTTAGAGATGGGCATTAGGAATGATTGCCCAATTATGTTGTTTAGTGACCTGAAAAAATGACTTTACATGAATGTGCTTATATTTTCCTACACATTCAGAGCCTTTGAAATAGAGCCATGTAATGCTAGAATTGGGGTTTTAATTGCATTGTTTACATCCAGTTGCAAGGCTTACTGAAAAGATTTTGACAACGTGGTGAACAGCACAGTAGGTTTTTAAATTTAATATAGTTAGTTCTGATTTCTGTAGCCATTAATTGGAAACTTAAAGAGCTACGTCATTTGTATGCTCAAAGTTTTGTTCTTTCATTAAAGCATGGATGTTTAGAAATGAAATCATGTGCTAATTTTTTTAGTTCACAGTTTTATACCTGAGCTAACAAATGCCTGGAAGAAAGTGTAGTGTTTCTAAGGGACTTGAGTTTCAGTCAAATTGTTCAGTAGAATCCAAATGTTTGAATTGACAGCTAATTAAAACTACATTTTTTTTTAATGTTTGATGAAACCATACAGAAAAGATTCTTCTGTGAAAAGTTACAAAATATGGGAAGTTATAATTTTGAGGTTTCTCTACACTGGGCATCAACACTATTGACCCAACTTGAGATCCTTTTAATTTTTAAAAAAACTCACAAAAGACACCCCCTCCTACACTGAAGGCAGTCCCCCCACTCCCACCCTAACCCCCACATCTACCGACTTTCTGCTCCAGCAGAGAAAGCTATTCAGATCTTTGTGAGAAGTTTTGTGTTTTTATTCTGTTTGAAATGGGGGGAGGGGGAGAAAACACATCGTCAAACTTCCATATTAAAATGTGGTTGCAGCAGGTGCAGTGTTTAAAACTTCTAGAGTCCTTTTGCCGTTCTTCTGTACAGCGTGATGACAGGAAGGGCATTTACAAAACAGCCCAAAGGAAAAGCTGACATAGCTTTTTAGATTATATCTCATTCTTCTTTTTCTTTTCTGCACAGCCTTTCTTTTACAGCACAGTTGAATCCCTAAATACTCCACTGCTTTGCATTGTTAGGTCACCTCTTAGGTTAGCCTGAGAAAGCCTGAGAAAAGTTCCACAGGAAAGATGCACTATTTAACGGAATTCAATCTCTCCCAATAGATTTGAATCACTAACATAAATGTATGAATGTAGATTATATCTCTGTAATGAGGCCTGAATCATTCTCAGTTACTTCAAAGGACTGAAATTCTACCTTCCTTTTTTTAGCAGCAATAATCAGGTCTTAATGGGTTCCTTTATTAATTGTTTCTCTGCAACGATTGAAAAGGACAGTACAAGCTTCAGATTAGAGTGGTACCTACTAATTCTAAAAGGCTGTTTTTCTTTTTTTTTTTTTTTCCAACTTCTGGAAGGCATGCTTTATTTCTCTGTCCTAAACATATCCAGTATTATTAGGCTGAGTCTTTACTGGAGGAAATAGATGTGGCCTTTTGTTTAATGCGATGTCTTGAGAAGTTACTGAGGCTTTTAAAAGCAGGTCCATGGCAGCAGCCACTGAAGAATCCTAAAATGTGGCTCTTTAACCTCAGAGAAGCAGTTTGCATATGTACTTCCAGATCCTTCAGTAGCTGTTCTGTTTGAACAGTTTACATTTTAAGTATGTATTTCCTGGATTCTTTATGTTGCTTGGCACTATCTGTGGTTCAATTACAAGATGTGTGTTCTATTATGTGTGATGTAATTGGCAATGTCAGTAAGCTGCTTCAAATAATAAGAAGTCAGGTCAAAAGTCAGCCAGGCTGTTCTACAAAGTAGACATGTGCAGGCCTCATTTTTTGAAGTCTGCAGTGGTAGTCCTCATGACTGTGTGTTCCAGCCCTTGTTCCCTTTCGGATATGGAAGATGCCAGTTGTAAGGCATTGTTGGGGCTTCTGGTCTTTCCAGGATGTAGCTAGAGATGATGCTTATGGTCTGTGACATTTGGGACAAATTAAATAGTGGTATCTTATTTTTCTAAGAAGGGGTTTCAAAAGGAAAAGGTCTTAAGCCACAGAGAGCAGTGCAGTTCTTGAGAGCCAATTTAGCAATAGTTGAATTCAACTCATTCACTTTGTAGCTGAATGAACTGATGCCCAAGTCACTCAGTGGGAGAACAGAGTTTAGAACTCAGGTGCTGAGTCCTAATTTTAACAACCATAGGCCGCTGTCCTAATATTTTTGGTAACACCTGCCTTGTCTGTTTTCTCTTTTCCCCCAGCCGGCTCCTCTTCTCCTTATCACTGACCACTCATCACTCTAATGTCTGAGGTGCCAGGGTGGAAATGATAAGCGGTTAGGAGGCTTTCCTTATGCAAAACCAATATATCTTTGCTGCAATAGCCAAAGAAAAGTAATAGAATAGCTTGGTGTTGAATTATTGGGTACCAGTTGATTAGCCAACTAAATATTGATGTCTATATTTGGCAAAGGGGGCTATGTTATCAAAACTTGTGAAATGAACACAATTAGAAAGCAATGCATGCCACGTATTGTCAGAATAATCAAGCATTTTTTCTATATAATTGAAATTTTTAAGTTCTTCTTCAGGAAATTCATGGCATCTTTTAGAAGAGTAGATTTATAGTTTGATTCTGCTTTCTCCATTTCAAGATGAAATTTCCAGAAAGCAGTGTGATATTTCAAAGCATAGGTATTGGCTTCAATAATTTTTTTCAAAGCTTGAAACGGAATTAAAGTTTCTGTTCCCAAGCTTTCAAACAGACGTAATGATCTACTGTTGAGAATGAAAATTGGCCAAGGTAGTGACACGGATGTTTTGAAGGAAAAAAAAAAAAACTATATTAGAATGTTTAAATTATACAATAAATCACAAAAATTCTTGGAAACTCAACTCTGCCTATTGGCACCAAACACACCAAACATATTTCCACAAAGCTGCTATTTGTCTCCTCCCAGCTGATGGTAAACAGAACCTTCCCTTGACAAAGCTGTGAAGTATGAAGAGTTCTGTTTGTTTTCTGTGTTTCCAGCTGTCCCTTTGTAGAGCTGTGCCTCCTTCCACTTCAAGCCCTCTAGGTTTCCTAGTCTTGTATCCTTGATCAGAAGTTTAAAGACTCCAATATCAGTCATTTTTGTGATGTCATCTTTGTGATTCAATTGGCAGGTCATCGTGTTTTCTTTAAAGTAGCAATGTCTTACAACAACAGACATTTATAGTAAATTTCTTTCTTCGTCTATTCACTTAACTAGTCTTTATTTAACTAATATTTATTGATACCCGTTAAGTGCCAGTGTAGCATTGTGCATGGTGCAGGATTTTATAAATGAATAAGACAGAACAACATCCCTTGTAAAAAGCATGAATGACTGAATGATTTTAGGTACCTTGTTAGTAATGACGAACAAAATAATCTTAGGACTCAGAAAGTAAATGGAGAGATTTAGGAGGAGAAAAAAGAGGCCCTGAAATTTTTTTCTGTTTGTCCTACTGTCTACAAAAAGAGCTGAAGGAACTGTGACTTCTATCTTCTAGTTTCACAAGGATCAGGGTTCTATATTTTCCTGTTACATGTCCCTGACATAATCCCTTACAGTTTCTCCTGCCGACTAGGCATTTGAGCTGCATCCTTTCTGCGAACTCAACCTGACTTGCTTTCCTTACCTTCTGTTCTCAGGCTTTCTGGATGTATGTTTTATGCTTTCCAGCTTATTATTTAAATTACTTCCCAGTAAGAGTCTCCTAATCTATATGCTGTCCTTTGCACCTCCTATTAAAACATACATATTATCAAATATAATTTGACCTGAAACCCATTCTCCCTATTTGACAAATTTTGCCTCTGTTAGACTTCAACAAAGAAGATAAATTATCCAGTAATTACTATTAGAAATATTATTGTGTTGGGAGAATGCAATATTCATGCTGCTGGATTTTTCTTGGATTGGTCCCCAGATCCATTTCCTGCCGTTCTGTCCTCAGCTCTGTGCTGATACATGTATATTACCAGCGCCCCTTGGACAATGACTTGCCATCAGTTTTGTTGGTGGGAGAATGGAATCTGCGGAAGTTCAGAGCCCAGGAGAGAGAGCTCTGGGTATTTCTTCCTCTTTTTCTATTTGATTGACTGTAACTTTTCTGGCAGTGGCCATGTCCTTCCAGATTCCATTTCCTACCGGATAACCTTTCCTCCAGGGTTCCAACTTTCACTGGAATCCCTGCAATATGAATTCCTCCCCTTGCCCTTTAAGCTCAAGGAGTGCTAACAGTTCTTCTCTATTGCTGGTTTATCATCATCATTTCTTGCTTGTTTATTTACCAGACCCATACCCCTATAACTGGTAACTTTGTTCAGGTTTCTTCATGTAAATCAATTGAGACAAATTCTATGTCATCGTCAGGACAGTGACTAGAACACATATATGCAGTGAGTAACCAGTCTTTAATAATATGTTTTGTATGTGTACAAGGAAGCAGAGGAGTGTAATTTAATACAAAGTTCATTGTAGAATATCTAGTGCTTGCTTGATATGCTATATTCTTTGAACTATACAAAAGAGAATGACACATGGCATTTGTCCTCAAGAAATATATAATTTAGTATTAAGTTTTGATTGATTATTGATTATTTTGATTATTATTGATTGATTATAGGGAATGACTTTGAGATCCCAAACCAAAGAATAAATAAGACATTTTGATTGCTAAGTGTTCAATAAGATATTTTCACACAAATAGCTTTTGAAAATGAATTCAGTAAAGCAGAAATTTGTTTATAAATAACATGCACTTGTAGAAAGCTGTAGGAAAAGCTCTATATTAAAATTACCTTCTTTTTAAATTACTATGAAAAATTTAAATGTTTCCTAATCTTTAAAATCATTAATTTTTTGTGAATGAATTTGTTACATTGAGCTTTACTTATTCTTTAGTTAGAAAGGAAGGAGGGAGATAAATAGTACTATTTTTTAGCCTGCTTAACTTTGATCTAAAGATAATTCTTTAAAACTGGAGATATGAACTAACCATGAATTGTTAGTTAGGCATAAAATCTGAGTACAGTACAAAGATTCCCAGGACAAACTATATATGCAGATAATTTGTGGATTGGTCACCGTCCAGACAATTCCATGAATTTCACAGACAAATAACTCCTTACAGAAATCAATATTACCCAGAATTTATGGAGTGCAGATCAAACCTTTGTCTTTTATCCTGTCCCCTTATCAGCCTGAACGGTGATAAAATCGTGAACCTTTATACTTGGAAAAGACTTTAACTTCCTTAGTCCTGCTGCCCTTACTTCACAGGCTAGGGGTAATGGGGGGAAAGAGGAGGATGAAGAGCAGGAACAAGAGCCAGAGGAATAGGAGGAACAGGAGGAGGAGCAGAAGGACAGGAGGAGCAATATGATCAAGAAGAGCAGGAGGAGAAGCAGGAGGCGGTGGCCTGGGAAGAGGAAGCAAGCTGCCCAGGATAACAGGGCTAGTAGTGATGAGTTACTGTGCCTTCACTAAACTAGCAAATTGCAGGAAAGCTTCACATACTTAGAAGATGTAATACACTTGCAAGAACAACAGTGGCCCCTGCTGAAGCTGTGGGACAGGGAGGGAAAACATTTCATAGTCTCTAGGGCACTTAGCATGTTGTTTGGAAAATTCTCAGAGTTTATTCCAACTTGTGCCTTCAAAAGAGCATGTCCTTGTGGTTGAGAACATAAGAGACTATCCCTAAATTAGGAGAGCATTTGGATAAGTTGCTTGAATCCTAGCTAAGGGATGAAGAGACTGCCCTCAGAATAATAGCCCTAAAAATATGTGATTTTAAAATTAATTTTCTGCTCCAGCATCTATAATGGCTCCTCCTCATCTATACCATTCTGGCTTTCACATTCTTCTTTCAGTTGTCAGTGTAAGTTTGGATATTTTGGTTTGATATATTTATGTTTTATGGACAGAAGGAGATAGGACTTGGAAAAATGTTTTTGGCTAACTTGTGAGAAAGAAATACAATTTTGCCTTTAACCAAAGTCATGCTCATTTCTGGGTGGATGAGGGTATATTCTTTCTACTTAATAGCACTAGATAGCAATGTTTTCTGGATTTATTTATGTAGCCAGTGTTTTTATGATTTTACCTATATTTGCTGTGGTTAAATATAGGGAGGTGTTTATGAGAAGTGGTTTAATTTTGTATTTTCTGCAATTAGAAATGTAACTGTGAAAGTGATCTTTCCCATTTATTAAACACACACACACACACACACATACACACACATCTTCAAATACCTCTTGTTAGACACCTGAATTTGGAAAAACAAGGCCTGTCAGATTATTTGGAATAGACTGAAAAATATTTTGAATTCCAAAGCATGAATTAGGAAGATTATCAAGAGCTAAAGTGGCCCATTTTCATTCTTTTCTTTTTTAAAGTTTTATTGAAAAATAATTAACATGCATCACTGTGTAAGTTTAAAGTATGCAGTATGATGGTTTGACTTACATATACGGTGGAATGCTCACCACAATAAATTTAGTTAACATCCATCATCTCATATAGATACAAAAAGAGAAAAGAAAAAATACATTTCTCCTGGTGAGAGAACTCTTAGAATCTGTTCTCGTAACAACTTTCCTATATTATCATATAGCAGCGTTAACTGTAGTCATCATGTTGTTCATTATATCCCTAGTGCCTATTTATAACAGGAAATTTGAACCTTTTGACTAGCTTTCTCCAAATATATAAACAGCTTTTTCTCTAGTTCAGAATTTACTTATAACAGATTAACGTTATTTATATGAATTGGTGCTGGGTTCTATCTGTTTTAGAGGCCAGCTCCTAGATTGACAGAAATAACCCCAGAAAAATAATTGCTTAGTAATATAGGGAAAGTAGGCCATTGTAATTAAAGGCAACTTTTAATATTTGATTTGTCAAAGAAACTTCAGTGCTGTAATAGTAGACATGTGAGTTGTCAGTGACAAATAAGCAAGGGAAGCAGAGAGGAGTATTGACCTTAGACATATATGTCGAAGTTCAGGAAGGGGAAGTAACCTGCCCAAATGGCAGAGCCAGGACTCATCTTCAGACACTATCCTGTGAATACAAAAGTGCTGGGTACCCAGCGGAGTACTTTGCACTTGAGAAATGTCAGTGTCACAGTTTGGGAATATCTGTGTTAGAAGGATCTAAGGAATAAAGACAATGGTTCTTTACGTTGATGTTTTTGTTGTTTTTCTCTTTCAGGTGCCTGATTTTATTCTTCCAGAAAGTTCTGGGTTCTGAATACATGCTCAAAAGCATGTCCTCTGCTTCTTTATTCCTTTCCTAACTGCAAACACTTTTTCTGCACAACTGCCTTTTACTATTGATACGACCACAGTAACAGTAAAGAGAGCTCTTTCCCCTAACTTGGGGCCTGTGCTCTATGTGTCAGGTTACTGTTCCTCTTATTTCACTTGGGGCAGAGACTTGACTCCTGAGCTAGCTTTGTGCAAAGATAAAACATGATTTGGTTATTTTGCATAGAAACCTAAGGCTGGATGGCTGCACACAGGTCCTACATAATGAGTGGAGAACAAACCCTTTGAAGCTACTTGAGGACATTCCCAGTGAGCATTCGGAACTTCCTTAGGTGAGGATTCTTAATGGCAGATCCCAATCTGAGCACTAAAGACCTGGGGGATGATGCCAAATCAGTTTTTAGAGAACAAAGGGCATTGTGATGGAAAAAAAAATTCCCTATTGGTTTAAGAGTTAGAATTCGGGTAACAAACTCTGCTGCTGTTTTCAACTCTGTTTTTGTATTTTGAATTTGTGAGTTGAATTTCTGCTAATCCATTTTTAAATTGAATAAAATTTAAATTAGAACAAACAGAGTAAACCTAAGGACAGGATAGCCCATTCTCAAAGTCCAAAATAAAATTGTCCGTGAGGTTAAAAAAATTATAACTAAGCAAAGCCAGGGGGAAAATGTGACTAGTTTATCTCTTGGTAAATAAGCAAGGGAAATGAAATACAGACAGCAAGGAAGCCACATATTTGGTAAAGATAGAAACCTCAGATTTTTTTTTTTTTAAATAAAGCAACTTCCAGATTTAGCAATATAAAGTATAATTAGTTTTGGTACTTAGGAACATTTTATTGATAAACATTACCCTTTTAGGCCTACTGAAAAATACACAAGGCTGTATCCACATGACAGCAGACAAATGTTTCAGGAAGAAATTAATTGTGTAAAGTTTTGGGAGCCAGTTGCATTTACATAATTTTTTTGTCTTAAAAATATTTGCTTCTGTCATTTGGAGGGAATCTTTTATTTTTTCTTCCTACATCACTTGTCTTTATTACCAAATAAATTCTTCAAAGACATCCTACTAAGTGACTATTAGGGAAAATTGGGAATTTGTGGTTGGCATTATATGTCTCCTTATGTAGAGGATAAAGAGAAAGCTATGTATCCCTTAACTCCCACCAGGAAAGAGCAGAAACTGAACATAAATTACAGTTGAGAAGGGTTAAGGTGAGATATTTTGTCATAGAGTCTGTCCTTAGAGGGGTCCCGTGAAGGGAGGGTGGCATGCAGATATGGAGGAGCTTCATCTGGATCCCTGTCTTTCATCAAAGCAGCTGTATGACTGAGAGCAAGGGCTTGGAAACTTTTGACTTTGGTGGAGTGAAGTGGCTGAGGCACTGTCCTCAATTCTAAGAGTGTGAGGTTCCTGTGGAAGGGCTGGAAGATTAGATAGGAGCATGACATATGCGAGCGGTTGCCCCCCCTGCTGCACATTTTGTAAAAGAGACACCATTTTAAGGCCCCTTACATAAATCATCACTATTTTCTTATGATTTTTTTTTCAGCACTACTGTGTGAATACTATTAAAGCTAATAAAAAGTAACATGTTTTTATTTGAGAGGGAGGTAATCTTTAACCAGTAGATTTTTAATATTTTTTCATTTAAAAAGGCCTTAAAATTTATAGAAAGGGAAGGTAATATGTTTTAAACTGAGCAATATTTAGAACCTCAAATCAATGTTTTCCTCAGCAGGTGTGTATGCTATGTGCTGCTGAATGTTATTCTGGGTTAATTTTCTGACAAAGGTGTATTTCCTGGAGCTATTTCTTATAGGAAAATATACGATTTTTACTTTCAGCTTTTACTTTCGAGACTTCCATACTGTTGGATGCTGAGTCTGTCCAGATACAATTAAGATGTGGAATGACAAATGTTTTAATTATGTCCACTGATAGTATCATCCACAGTGTTCACATGGGGAGGAAAGGACAATTCAGCATAATTGTCAGGCTCACATAGTGTGTAATTATTACATTTTCAGGTGAAAAAAGAGGGAAGTGCATGAGACCTGGAAGTTAGGACATCTAGATTATATTTCTGAATCTAATACAAAGAATTGTGAGGCCTAGGACTAATATTTAGGCAAAGGGATGAATAACTTTGGCTTTAAAATTCTCTAACATATGAGACTGAGTATAATGAAAATTGTTATTTTACCGGTACTACACTATGGCAATAGAAAAATGGATGATACTTTACATTGAAAGTAGGATCTTGTCACTCAAGTTATTTTCTAGAATCATGGAATAATGGAACAGAAATGCCCATCTAATACCAAGCTGTCTTTTCATTTTGTCCTATAGTTGCACATGAGGCAGCTATGGTCCATGAAGGAAAAATTACTTGCCCAACCCTATCCAGCTAATTAGTGACAGAACTTTTAGAAGCTGTGCACCCCTACTTCCCATTATACTCATTGTATCCATCTTTGGCAGCAAAAACTATATAAAATATTTTTTCAAGAAAGAGTAATAGAGTGAGAGATCTAGTGAGTAAATACAAACATGGATTAAAGGGAAATTTAGTTTTTTTAAAAAATCTATTTAGATTTTTATGTAAATTATGTAAAAAGACTGGCAAAAATCCAGGTGCTTTTATGTAAATTATGTAAAAATACTAGCAAAATTCCAGTCTTTCCCCTTCGGATGCGAAGGGGTTAGAAGTCAAGTCCATGTTACTTGATTAAAGATAAGAAATCAAGAATAGGGGTGCCTGGGTGGTTCAGTTGGTTAGGCATCTGACCTTGGCTCTGATCATGATCTCAGGGTCCTGGGATCGAGCCCCATGTTGGGCTCTCTGCTCAGTGGGGAGTCTGCTTCTCCTTCTGCCCCTTCCACCCCATCGCCCTGCTTGTGCTCTCTGTCTCAAATAAATCAATAAAAAAAAAAAAAGTCAAGAGTAACCATAGGCATCCATGATGAGACTGTTGTATTTGATTATTTATATTTTTAATATTTTAGAGTCCCCAAAGACACTGGAATGATCAGCAGTTGAAAGTTCTGGTTCAGTTGGAAATTTTGAAAAGAAATTGTCGAAAACTGCATGAATGAGCAAACAATGATATAATCTTTCATCAGGTGATTTCTAGGAATTTATCCCAAGGAAATAATCCTTGGCCTTCCCTTTCATCTGTGTGGAAAGATGGCTTAATTTTTAATATCAGTCTTACTCTTGAACTAACTAGACTTCATCTCTATTTTGGTCATGTCTCCTCTAGGGCACTTATTTAAACAGAGAAGATTGCTTTTATTATTATCAGGCATTTCTTATTTTTAATATGCTTTCTCTATTTTTGTGTGCATGTGAAAACTTACCAGAGACTTTTTAGAAAATCTTAATCTAATGATGTCACTTTATCCATATATTTTCTCAATATAATTATATATCACTCCATATACTTCCCCAGCTAGAATGTTCTCCCTTTTCATTGTGTGTCTATGCTCAGAGTGCTCATTCTTTGAATTCTTTACCAACACTAATCTCACTCTAATTTAAGTGGCTATGCAATTGGATGAAAATAAATCAATTTTTACCTTATAAATTCCCCAATACTATTTTCACAAAATTACCAGTAATTAATTTTGACAGTACCACATTGCACTATTCTGGGGCCTATCGTTCCTGTGTTAATCTATGTGTAAAATGTCTCTGGTATTTTGCAATGCAGAGGTTTATGTAGCAGACACTATTGGCTGCCTAAGAACTATCACCCGAACAATATGTTGTCTAGAAGACACCCACTTTATTTGTTTTTAATTTTTTAAAAGATTTTATTTATTTATTCATGAGACACACACACACACACACACACAGAGAGAGAGAGAGAGAGAGAGAGAGAGAGGCAGAGACACAGACAGAGGGAGAAGTAGGCTCCATGCAGGGAGCCTGACGTGGAACTCCATCCTGGGTCTCCAGGATCACGCCCTGGGCCAAAGGCAGGCACTAAACTGCTGAGCCCCCAGAGATCCCAAGACACCCACTTTAAACATAAAAATACATATAGACTAAAAGTAAATTAATGGAAGAAATTCTACCATGATAACACTAACCAAAAGAAAGCTGGAATAGCTATATTAATTTTTGACAGAGCAGACTTCAGAGCAAGGAAAGTTATCAGGGATAAAGAGAGGCATTACATAATGATAAAAGGGTCAGTACTCCGAGAAGATATAATAATCCTGAATGTATATGCACCTAATAATAGAACATCAAGCTACTTGAGGGAAAAACTGAAAGAACTATAAGGAGAAATAGATGAATCCACTATTATATTTGGAAGATTTTAAGAACACTCTATCAGAAATGGCAGGTCCATTAGACAAATCAGTAAGGACATAGGTGAACTCAACAGCACTATCATTTGACTAGATATAATCGAGATCTATTTTTTTTATAGCTATTTCATGCAACACTAGCAGACTAAATACTCGTCTCAAGCTCATATGGAACATTCACCAAAATAAATCACATTCTGGGTAATAAAACACATTTTAACAAATTTAAAAGAGTAGAAATCATGAAATGTCTGCTTTTAGGCTAAAGTGAAATTAAACTAGAAAATATTAACAAATAAGATAGTTGTAAAAAATATGTGTAAAAATCCCCAAATACTTGGAGATTAAACAACACACTTCTACATAAAACATGGTTCAAAAAAGAAATATCAAGAGAATTTTAAAATATTTTGAATTAATTGAAAATACAACTTATCAAAATTCGTGGGATATAGTGGAAGCAGTGCTTAGAGGGAAATTTATAGCATGAATCCATATATTAGAAAAGAAGAAAAATTTTAAATTAATCTAAGATCTAAGTTTCCACTCTAGGAAGCTAAAAAAAAAATCAGATTAAATTTAAAGAAGGAAAATAATAAATATATTGCAAAAATCAATGAAATTGAAAATGGGAAATCAATAGAGAAAATGAATAAAACCAGAGCTAGTTCTTTGATAAGATCAATGAAAGTGATAAGCTGCCAGCCACACTAACAAAAAAATGAGAGCAAACACAAAGTACTGAATTATTTTATCAGAAATAAAAGAGGAAAAAAAAAAAAGAGGAGTCATTACTACAGATCTGATATATGATAAAGAGATAATAAAAGAATACTATTTATAACTCTCTGCCCCTAAATTTGGTAACCTAGATGAAATGGATCAATTTCTTGAAAGACATAATCTGCCAGAACCCACACTGGAATAAACAGACAATTTGAATAGGCCTATATCTATTAAATAAGTTGGGTCAATAATTAATAACCTCCCAAAACAAAAGGCAGTAGGCCAAAATGGATTCACTGGTGAATTCCACCAAACATCAAAACAATAAATTATACATATTCTCTACAATCTGTTTCAGAGGCTAGAAGCAGAGGGGATATTCCTTAAGACATTTTATGAGGCCAGCATACCTTAATACCAAACTAGACAAAGACATCACAAGAAAAGAATATTTGCCGTGAACATTGGTACAAATGCATTTAACAAAATATTAGCAAATCAAATCCAGCAATATATAAAAACAATTATATACCACGAGCAAGTGAAATTTATCTCCAATATGCGAGGCTAGTTGAACATTCAGAAATCAATTCATATAATCCATCACATCAACAGGCTATAAAAGAAAAATCATATGGTCATAAAGATAGATGTAGAAAAAGCATTTTACAAACTCCAACATCCTTTCATGGTAAAAAGTCTTAGCAAACTAGGATCAGAAAGGAAAGTTCTAAAACTTGACAAAGAACATCTACAAAAACACCTTTAGTTAACATCATACTTGTGAGAAACTCAAAATGTTCCCATTAGGACCAGGAACAAGGCAAAGATGTCTCTTACCCACTGCTTTTCAACATTGTACTATCAGTCCTAAGTAATACAATAATATAGGAAAAGAAAATGTATATAGAATAGGAAGAAAGAATTAAACCTCTTAGCAGATAACATGATGGTCTAGGTAGAAAAAAATTTAAAAACAACAAAAAATACCTCATAGAGCGTAAGCATTTAAAATAAGATTGCAGGATACAAAATTAATATACACAAGTTAACTATTCAATATGCCAGTAATAAACAAGAGGAATTTGAAATTAAAAACACATTTACAGAAGCACCTGGATGGTTCAGTCAGTTAAATGTCTGCCTTTGGCTCAGGTCATGATCTCAGTGTCCTGGGATCAAGCCCATGCTAAGCAAGGAGTCTGCTTCTCCCTCTCCCTCTGCCGCTGCCTCTGCGCCGCCCCCCCAGTCCTATTTTCTATCTCTCTCTTTCATAAATAAATAAATAAATAAATAAATAAATAATAAATAAATAAATAAATAAAATCTTTAAAAGAATAAACAACAAAAAACCAATTATTTTGTGGATATTAAGCTTGTTCTAAAGTTTCTATAAAGAGGCAAAAGTCCCAGAATAACCAATACAGTAATGAAAGACAAGAACAGTTGGAGGACTGACACTACCTGATTTCAAGATTTACAAACAAAGCTACCAGTAATCAAGACATGTGGTATTGATAAAAGATACACAAATAGATCAATGGAACTGAATAGAGAGCCCAAAGCTAGACCCACATAAACACTGTCAACTGATCTTCGACAAAGGAGCAAAGAAAATACATGGAGATAGTCTTTTCAACAAATGGCCCTGGAGCAACTGGACATCTACATGCAAAATATTAATCCCGACAGAATGTACACTGTCACAAAAATTTACTCAAAATGGATCATAGACCTAAATACAAAACATGAAACTGTAAAACTCCTAGAAGACAACACTGGAGAATACTTAGATGACTTTGTATATGGTAATGACTTTTTAGAAACAACACCAAAGGCATGATCCATGTAAGAAAGAAAGATAAGTTGAGTTTCATGAAAATTACATACTTGAGCTCTGCAAAGAGAAAAGGTGGGAAGTACAAATGAGAAAATATTTTCAAAAGTCACGTCTGATTAAGAACTGTTATCCAAAATATACAAAGAACTTTTAAAACTCAACAATAGGAAAATGAATAATCGAATTTAAAAATGGGCAAGTGACTTTGACACCTCACTAAAGAAGATATACAGAGGGCAAGTAAGTATATGAAGAGTTGGTCAACATCACGTTACTAGAGAAATCCAAATTAAAACCATGAAAAAGATTCCTCTACACACCTATTAGAATGGCCAAAATCCAAGATACTGATAGCACCAAATACTGTCTAGGATATGGAACAACAGGAACTCTCATTCATTGCTGGTGGAAGTGCAAAATAGTATAGCCACTTCAGAAGACAGGCAGTTTCTTACGAAACTAAACACATGCTTACCATATGATCCAGCAATCATATTTCTGGTATTTACTCAAATGAATTTAAAAACTATGTTCACGCAAAAACCTGCACACAGATGTTTATAGCAGCTTTATTCATAACTGCCAATATTGTGGGGCAACCAAGACACACTTCACTAGTGAGAGGGTGAATAAACTGTAGTACATCCAGAAAATGGAATATTACTCAGGATTAAAAAGAAATGAGCTATATCAACCCATAAAAGACATGGAGAAAACTTAAATGTATTTTACCAATTGAATGATGCCAATTCAAAATGGATTCATGTGTAATGTAGGATTCCAACTATATGTCATGCTAGAAAAGGCAATCCTATGGCGACAGTAAAAATAAATAGTGGTCACCAGTCTTGAGTGGGAGGGAGTGTTGAATAGAGCACAGAGGATTTTTGTGATAGTGAAACTACTGGGCAATACTGTAACAGAAACATGTCATCATACATTTGTTAGACCTTGTAGAATGTACAGCCCTGAGAGTGAATCCTAATGTAAACAATGAACTATGGCTGATAATAATGAGTCAATTATGACAAAAATACTTCTCTGGTGCAGGATGTTGATAGTGGGGGTAGTTTATGCATGTGTGGAGACAGGCTGTATATGGGAACTATTGAGCAATGCAGTCTCACGTATTCAATCTTTTGATCCCTACGCTTCTGTAAAACAATGAGCCTTGGGCTAGCAACCTTAACTTACCAACAGATAACCACACAGCCTGTACAGGATTTACCACCTTGTCTGGAATATATTCTCCTGTTTCAGGAGCAGTGAGGATTCCTTTGTTCTGCTTCAGCATGGAAGTCACTGGCCCTCAGGCATTCCTCCAGCTACAAGTATTTCAAACTCCTCTAGAGAGTCCTTTTACCATAGCTAGATAAGGATGTAAGTATGCAAATTGTCCTGCGTTGGCTGTGGGGAGAGACTTGTTGGCCATGTGCCACACCCAATATTGGAGTTGATCTTATTCTGTCTCTTCTCTACGTAAGTAAAGTTTATTCCATCCCAGTGCTTGACTGTGTTGTGTTTTCCTTGGTGACTCTGACACTAAGATTCAGTGGACAGAAATATGTGTAGTCTTCCCCTGAGATTGGTAACTGGTAATGAACAATATTCTGACTGACAGGAGCTCTCTATACTTTATGCTCAGTTTTGTCGTGAATGTCAAATCGCTCTAAAAATAAAGTGTACCAATTAATAAAAATAAGTAGCTTAACTCCTACCTCATTACCTCATTACACACAAAAATTAATTCAAGATGAATTATTAACCAAAATGCAAAAGCTTAAATCTTCAGACTTTCAGGGAAAAGAAGCATAGGAGAATTTTCTCATCATGTGTGTATAAGCAAAAGTTTCTAAGGTTACAGAAAGCAGTAACTATACAAATTGATAAATTACACTTTATCAAAATTTAAAACTTATGTTTGTCAAAATATACAATTAAGGAAATGAATAGGCAAACCACAGATGGGGAGAAAATATACACAAAGCATACATCTGACAAAGAAGTGGTATCTAGGATATAGAAGGAAACCCTGTCATTGAATAAGCAAATAACAACTCAGTTAAAAGTGGGTAAAGTATTTAAATAGACATTTTATAAAACAAGATATATGAAAGGACAATAAGCACATGAAAAAGTGTTCAGCATCATAAGGCATCAGTGAGATAAAAATTAAACCTGATTTCTGCAATTTTCTATGAAATGTATCAAAAATAAGATGGCTGTGTGGCTAGACAGAATGAAGAAAGAAAAGGAAACATGATACCATAAGTACAGTAAAAAATTACTGGTCAAATGTAGGTGATGAGTAGTAGATGTCTGTTGCAAAAATCTCTTCTACTTTTTACACATTTTTCATAATCTTGAAAAATATAAAGAGAAAAATGCAATGCGGAGAATTGAACATGATTTACATTAACTTATAAGGTATTAAAGTAATCTAGAATATGTAAATTATAGATTTTATTTGTATGTGGTAAATGCTATAAAAGAAATAAAGCAGGGAACAATATAGAATTGGCCCATTAGAGGTGATTAGAGGACATTTTTGTTGAAACCCAAAATTTCTAATAGGGTTGCTAGAAAAACCTTCACTCTGGATATCTGATCTGTCTTAAGAATGATTCTGACTACTGTTTTGAGAATAGATTGTAAGGAACAAAAGTAGAAATAGAGAGGCCGGGCTCCTGGGTGGCTCAGTAGTTGAGCATCTGCCTTCAGCTCAGGTCATGATCCAGGGTCCTGGGATCAAGTCCTGCATCAGGATCCCCATGGGGGCCTGCTTCTCCCTATGCCTATGTCTTTGCCTCTCTCCCTTTCTGTGTCTCATAAATAAATAAATAAATAAATAAATAAATAAATAAATAAATAATAAATAAATAAAATCTTGGGGGAAAAAAAAAAAAAACACGAAACAGGCCATTTTGGCAGGTAGGGCCATGATCCAGGAAAGAATGATAGCTTAGACCAAAGGTTGTCACATTAAAGGTGGTGAGAAGTGGTTCTATCCTAAATATATAATAAAAGTAAATCGACAAATTGAGTTAATGTGGGAGAAAGAAAGAGGGGAACATTGCTAGAATAACAATGTCCTTGAGTAGGCAAGGAGGGAATGAGGTAGTATATGGGTAGAGACATTGGATTTAGAAAGGGGAATGGATGGATCGTTTATGATGGGAATGAAGACATGGGATATGATGCAGATCCTGACCAATAGGGAATGTGTTTGAGGCAGTTTGTGAAGATTCTCCTCTGATTGCTTCTACTTTCTCAGTGAAATAGGAAGCAAGGTCCTCAACTAAATTTCTCTTTACCTTTTAAAACCAGACCCCTACATACTCTTTGGCCCAGAAATTTTAGTATTTAGTATCTATCCTATAGAAATAAAACACTGGCATATAAGGACATAAATATACAAGTTTTTAGTTTAGTATTATTTACAATGTCATAGAAAAAGAATCATTTTAAATGTTCATAATTCAGAGGGAAATAATTTAATACATTTTGGGTTATCCATATCGATTATTTTCTCTTCTTTGAAAATGAATTGTACATGTTTGTGTATTTATCTGAAAAGATGGTTGTGTAATATTTTTAAATAGGCAAGGAGAAAGTATTGTATATGCTGTTATTATTTTTAATAAAAACCTTATGTGTCCATATGTTTACATAAACATGGATAAAAATGTTAAGAATAAACAAATGACAATTTTAACATTGGTTACTTGAAGGAATACAATTTTTCTCCCCTTTTTAAATCATTGTGTTGTTTCAGATGTTATAAGAAACACTACTTTTTCTTAGAAATGGATATTTAATCATGTTATCGTGTAAAAATATTGCTAATGGAATAAAGTTGACATATATAAATTAAAATCATCTGTAACACCACCACAATTATCAATCTTCTGCCCGGATTCCCCCCAAATACCTTTTACTCCTTCACGGATTTCCAACCCTAGCACTTTGGCTTCCAACAGCCTATACCTGTGACTGTCCAAAAGAAGATTGCCTTTGCTTGCCTGTGAAGAGAGCTAGAAGTACCTCATGTTGATGTCTGCTCATGGTGACTCCTTCCAAATTCTGGTCTGGCACAACACAGGGATGTGAAAGGCAGTTCTCTTGCTCTGGAACAAGATAACTCTGAGGTACAGCCTCCACTTCAGAGATCTCTGGTGGAATCAATTGCCCCTATCCTGCAGGGGCAGGGGACTTTACTGAAATTGCATTCTTGTTTGGCTTTCCCCCTCCCTGGTGCCCTCCTTTTCCCACTCCTTACTGGCTTTTCCTGAGAGCTCTTTCTTCATAAATCACTTGTACGTGAATTCTTGTAGCTGGGTCTATTTCAGGGAAATCCAATCTAGGAAAGTTACACTCAAAAAAATACTGCTCTTAAATTCTCTCCCTGTCATAATCAAAACTTTACTCTTTAGGTCTCTGCTTTGTTAAGTGACAACTAATTAAACTGTTTCAAAAGAGGATATGTGACTTAGTGCTTTGCTAGGGTTCCCAGATTTTATGTAAGTCTACTCTTAGTAATTGATTATTCTCCACCAATGACTTTAGTGGTTAAATTTCAAAAGTCTCTTTGAAAATTGGGTCAATAAAGAATATGTTTAGGAAAAGCCAAGATCTATGGACTTTTTTCAAATCAAGTTGCATTTGTTACCACTTTTTTTTAAGGTTTTATTTATTTACTCATGAGAAACAGAGACACAGGCAGAGGGAGAGGGAGAAGCAGGCTCCATGCAGGGAGCCTGCCATGGGACTCGATCCGGGGTCTCCAGGATCATGCCCTGAGCCAAAGGTGGCACTAAACTTCTGGGCCACTGGGGCTGCCCATTTCTTACCATTTATTTCACATTCCTGGAAGTCTTCTCTGGTAGAATTAGTTTTTATTCTAATTTTTAAAAGCCAGTTTAAAATTTTTAATTTTTAAAAATTTTAAAAGCCAGCTTACTGTTTGCTCTGTCCTATTTAAATATACTGATGTGTCCCAATTTATACCCTACCTAGAAGAAGGATGGCCCAAATTAGTAGATCCTGGTCATTATCTCTCAGTTTCCAATTCTGACCCATTGTTTCTGGGTATAGCTTTGCCTGGATTCTTGGCTGTCTTGACTTTGACTCTCAGGCTTCTTTGGTTTGACAACACATTTGGACACATTTCTACAAATTGACCCTTGGCATCTCTTTTTGGAACACAAGTGGTATTTGGATTCTGGCGCCATGTACCACAGATGCAGGCAAGAGTTTTGCTACCTTCTGAGGTGGCCCCTCAAATTCCAGCCAGCTAGGCCAGGCCTGTGCAGCCTTTCCTTTAGAGAGGAGGATTGGAGAGCTGCCACTTACTGATTTTCCCAAATGTCTTTGTTTAACCAGTGTTCTGAAGACTGAGTTTCATGAACGTGGATTCTTGCCTCTGGTTATAATTCTAAAATATATTATCCTTATTTTCAGCCTTAGTTTTGGTTGTTTGTTCCCTAAAATTGTCTTGAAAATGTCTATAATCTATTTGCATTTGCCCAAATTTTCTATCTTAAGAGAGGATCATCAATGAAATCATAGTGTAAAGCCTCCAGGTATTATTTTTGAACTCTGAGCTATACTTTTAAATTTTTAGTGAGATAGATTTTGTAGTAAATTCTATGAAAATTATGAAAAGACTAAAAAATAGCACCTACCATAAGGTAGTTTATAGTCCATGTAAAGAATATTATTTCTGCCTTATAAACGGGAACTTTGGAATCCACTTGTGCAAGATGGCAGAAACTTCGTATGTCTAGGTCTCTGAATGAATGAGTGAATGAATAAATTCTTACCAGTCTTTGCTCAAATTTTACATTTCATTTAGAATTCTTTCTTTAGTCCCTATTCCTATATAAATTCCTACCAATATTTAGGCTTATCTCAAATTCCTGGCAAAGATCCTGGAAGGGTTGGGTTTGAGGTATGAGATATGACCTGTAGATAGTTTAAAAGAACATGATTATCAGAAAGTGTATATTTGCTCTTAGTGATTTTCTTTTGAGTGTTGATGAGTTTCTTGGAAGTGGAAAACTATATTTTGTTCAAAATATTAATCCCACAAATATAACTTATGGCTTAATAGAGGGCTCCAAAAGCCAAGGTACAAGGAGGACCTTGAGCCATTGCAGGCATTCTTAGGTTTAGCCACATGAATTAAAGGTTAAAGATCCTAGTGAAATGGTAGGTCTGAGGATGGTGGAGTGCCCAATCCTGAAACCAATTCCAATCTATCCAGAAGCATATGCAGATCCTGGGGACATGAAGTGTTCTTTGTGAAGAATGAAAAGCTGTCTACTATATTCTAAAACACTAGGCTGTGGCAGGCATAGCCTACTGCCCTTGAAAAGTTTCTGAATTATTATTGGAAAGTGATTTTCCATGTTGATACCACATTTCCCAGATATTCTTGTCATTATGTATTATTACCATGATTGAGTTCTATCCCATGGAGTATGATAGGAAGTGATAGTGCTACTTTCAGGACTGGCTTATAAAAATCCTACATGGTGTTCCTCCATGCTCCTTTCCTCCTCTTTCTACCTATAACAGAAACCTCCCCCAAGGAACCTTGGAAGCCACTTGCAAAAGATGATAGAACCTTGATGAACTGCCCCATCAACCTGTTCTCCCACCTAGTATAATCACATGATCAAGAAATGCACCTTATTGTTTTGAGTTTTTATAGTTTTGAATCTACTTGGCATAATTGTGAACCTACTTTTATTGGTACAGATGCCCAACCCATCCATCTATGGAACCCTCTCCTCTTCTAATATAGTGGGATGGAACATTGCAAATGTTACTGACATATCGCAGTACTACTAGGGCTGAGAGCATTAATGTTGCAGATGAAAAGGTAAGTATAAGCACTTTAATGGGTTCAGAAGCTGGTATGAGATAACCAGACCAGCAGTGATTGTTAAAGGTAGAGCTTAGAGTAGCAAAGTAGGGATCCACGGTTTAGCTGATGTTCCACTGCATAGAAAACCCTCTTTGCTGAAGTGGGGAAAAGGGTCAAGGCATTTGAGTTCCTGGATGAGCAGATGGAAAGCTGGAAATAACAATATTTGAGTAGTAATATTAATGTGATCTAAGATGTGCCACAGATTGGTGAGGCATATATATCCTATAGGATATATCCTATAGGATAGCATAATACAATGGGCACAAAACAGACATTCAGCAAATGTGTGAATCAAAAGATGTATGAGAGCTGTGTTGATAACTGAAAACATTTATTGAAAATGCTCTAGTTAAGTAGATCAGCACTCTGTAATAGAATCTATACTTGTAATAAATTCTAAGCATTCAAGTTACTCTATTACTTACAGTTGGAGTAAAGTGTCAAGCGCTTGAAGTACTCATTCAATCACCCAGGTATTCAGAAATATTCACTGGGCATCTTTTCTGCCTATGGCACAGTACTAGGCACAGGTGATCACATGGATGATTAACACAAATAAGATCTCTGGCTCTGCCTGGTGCTTATTTGCCAGTAGGGAAAATAGCATAAAAATTAATAAGTGAGATCATAAATGTTGAAATTAGTATTATGAAATAAATAAAAAGGGCCTTTTAATAGAGAAGATCAGGGAATGTAAAAGTGAGAAATCATACATGGTAAGAGTGTTGTAGTCAAAGGGAAGAACAAGCACAAAAACATTGGCAGGAAAAAGTTTGGGAAGTTCAAGGAGCTTGGAAAAGGCTGGCATGGCTGGAACGTGGTATATAAACAGTGGTGCTGCTTGATATAAGGTTCCCAATGTCGATAGGAGCAAATCAAACCACACCTTATGGGTCATAATGAAGACATTGAGATTTTTTTTATTTCTTGAGTGTACGTGTGGGTTATCGAATATATCCGACATATAACATTGTGTAAATTCAAGGAATACGACATGTTAATTTGATATATTTCCATATTATAATATGATTGCCCCTGAAGTGATAATTAGTGCCCCTATGACGTTACATAATTAATCTTTTTAGTTTGGGGAATAATAAGTTCTAGTCTCTTAGCTAGTTTGATGATTATAATACAATATTATCTCTATTAGTTATGCTGTACATTAGGTATCGATGGCTTATTTATTCATTGTAAGTTTAGGATATTGAATTTTATTCTAAAGATAATGAAAATAAAATGAGAGTTTTAAACATAGCAGTGAAAAAGAACTGAGAGGAAGTGAAGTTACCAGTTAGAAGGCTATGGCCATAAACCAAACAAGAAATGATGGTGGCCTGGGGGATGATGGCAGAGATGCAGAGAAGTTAATGGGTTGCAAGAATATTTTAGAGGCAGATACAACAGGTTTTACTGTGCTGATAGAAGAGAGGGGGGGAGGCCTAGGGTTACTCTGAATTTCTTGCATAACTGGGTGGATATGGGATGATTGGGAATAAGTTAGATGGACAGAAGATCAACTGGCCTTTAACATGTATTTCTGAAGTGCCTCTCTTTTAGCAAAACAGATGCAAGTAGCCCTCAGAACACACTGATGTTATCTTCACCCCGGTGCTGACTTATCCAAATAATATTTAGCTTTTTGAAAACCTATAGTGTGTATTAAACAGCTCCATTTAAGTTTGCTCTTACATTTAACTTAACTTACATTTAACTTAAGAGAAAAGATAAATGTCTCAACTCTTAATTGTAGTCCTTTATCTCAATTACTAGCTGTTCCCAATATATTTGTGTAACTGTCACAAAACTAAGTAGCTTAAAACAATTGCTGTTTTATCATGTGGATTCTGTGAGTGAGGAATTCAGGCAGAACTCAGCTCTTTTGCTCCATATGGTATCAAATAAAGTCACTTAATAATGTCCAGCCAATAGAATGGTCCATAGAGTCTAAGATGACTTCATTCACTTATTTGGCACCGTGGCAGTGATAGCTGGAACTGTTGGCCTCAGTTGGGACTGTCTGGATTAATGCCTTTGTCTCTAGCGTGACAATTTCAGAAGAGCACAATAGATCTCTTGTATGAAGGCTGGCCTCTCCCAGGGTGATCATCCCAAGAAAGCCTGGCAAAAGTTGCAAGGCCTTTTATGACCTAGTCTTAGAAGTTACATAGCATTACTCTGTTTTCTCAAGCAGTCACAAGGTTTCCCAGATTCAAGGAAAGAGGACATAGATTTTACCTTTGGATAGGAAGAGTTTAAAAAAAATTGTAACTATTTTTTTAAAAACTGCCCCATTTGTATAAACAAACTTCCAAATCTTATACCTTCTAGTTCTATAGTTCTTTAAGTTGTTTTGAATTTCTGAGCCCCTTTGAGAAAGTAAGTTCATCATTTTAAGGTGAATGTTAATTTAGTAAATGGAAAAATGAAGAGGAAAAGAAAAAAAGTAAGTTCTTTAATAACAGATACCTTGGATTGAGAGGATTCTCTTAATACAACATCTCCTAAAGGAAGCAAAATATAAAGAAAGGGGCATTGGTCTATAAATAAAGGAAACCTTGTTTTGTTTTTTTTTCTTTTTAAGTTCTTTACTTTGACCAGTTAGAGTACATAAGTAACCAAGAAGTTGAATTTGTGAGTAAGAGAATGCAATTGTTTTATAAAAAACAAGTAGCTTCATCCTTCTCTTGTGTTGTAGTTAGTAAAGCGTAATGGCTAATTTTATATGCCAACCTAACAGTCATGGTACCTAGATATTTGGTCAAATACGATTCTAAATGTTACTGTGAAGGTATTTTTTTAGATGAAATTAACATTTAAATGAGTAGAATTTGAGTAAAGTGGATCACCCTGCGTACTGTGGGTGAACTTTATCCAATCAGTTAAAGCCTTAAGAAAAATAAGGCAGAGGTCCCTGGTGAAACGGAAATTCTGTTTCCAGTTTGTCTTCAAACTAGAGCCACAACTTTTCCCTGGGTCTCCAGCCTGCTGGTCTACCTTGCAGATTTTAGACTTACTAGTCTCTACAGTCTTGTAAAATAATTCCTTAAAATCCTTTCTCCTTTTTCTCTCTTTCCCTCTCTTTCCTTCTCCCTCTTCCTTCTCCATAGGTGAGCAACTTTTCTAGTTTGCAGCTTCAAGGGACAAACATTAATAGTTTAGTGCATGACATCAATTTGAATTGAGCATTTGTACTATTTGGATAATTTTAAAATGTTGATGGACACTGACTGTGAAGACTTTTTCCTGTTACTAAGTCTTTTTGTTTTGAGGCTGTGGCCATATTTTTCTTGTCCTCTGTATTTTTGCCTTGTTTCCTTAAGCTTTTATTGGATATGTGAATAAGAAATCACTTGTATAACTTGCCAAGAAATGCACATTTCATAGCTTTAAATCTATAATTAGTAATTTAAAAATCCCCCCAAATACATAAAATATGTATAATACATATATTTTACGAAATCAAATTTATGCACACATACATCCTATTTATTCTACTTCCCTGGAGAACCTTGACTAATACACATTGCTACAAAGGTTATTCTGCAACAGCTGTTTGTATTTCTAATCTCAGCTGTCTAACGAGTTAATGTGTGAATGAAGATGGTGTAGGAGAGCCTTTCAGTAGCACTTGAAAAATAGTTAATTGATTTTATTGTAAATTTATAAATTACTAGCCTCCTCCTGACCTGTAGGAACTAACATATCAGCAAAAATATAAATATTTTTCATGTAATACAATAAAATCTATTTATTAGATCTAAAATCTTTTATACTAGAGGTTCTCAACTTTGGTGGACCTAAGTATCATCTAGGGAACTTGTAAAAAGATACTGTATTCTGAGCCTCACCCCAGACCAACTGACCCAAATTCTGTAATAGGAGCCTGGGCATGTATAGTTCTGTTTTGTTTTCACTTATGCAGCGACTCTAATATTCAGCCATTCTTCAGAACTACTGATCTAGACTAAAGGTTGTGACATGGCAGCTGTTGCACTGAAGCCAGGCTGTTATCCTGTCTTGCTGGGCTAGTTCTGTATTTTTTAGAACATAATTCAAATTTGAGTGTTCTGGGGTAGTTATCTATTTTGCAGTTCACCATTGGTCTCCTGCTGCTTTCTGTTACTTTATACCTGGATGCTTTATAAGTTAACATTACCTTCCATGTCTCTAATGGCTTTTGAATTCTCAATCCCTGAATTCTAGATCATAAAATATTATCATCAAATATACA